>NC_136263.1:26169394-26174394 GCF_964187855.1 Myxine glutinosa | reverse complement strand
GGGGTACCGGTGAGGGGTTAGACAATGGGATAAAAGAGGTAAAGAATGGGTTAACGGGGGTGGAAAATAGAATGGGCTGCCCAGGAGAATCAGATAGAGGGGATGAAACATGGGTTAACGGGGGTGGAAAATAGAATGGCTGCCCAGGAGAATCAGTTAGAGGGGGTGAAAAATGGGTTAATGGGGTTAGAAAATAGGATGGAGGACAAATTGCAGGAAATAGGGGAACAATCCGCCCGGGAAATCGAACAGATGGGGAACCAGATGGAGGAAATACGACGAGGGGTGAGTGAGGAGGTCTCGGGGCTACGCGAGGAGGTAAAGCGAGGCGAAAAGCGTATAGAGAAAGAAGTGAGGAATAATACGGCTAAGTTACAAGGGGGATAGAAGATCTGACGGAGGAGGTGGAGCAGCTGACAGAGGGACAAACTAAGTTAGTGGAGCGGTTCAAAGGAACACTGCAGTACTCGGAGGGTTAAAGGCGACACAAAAAGAAATTAAAAACGAATTAATAGCGACACAGAAGCAATGTCAGATGTACATGAGGGATTGACGAAGAGGTTGGAAGAGGTGACAGAAGTAATGGAGACGAAGGACCGGGAGGTAAGGACGCACATAGAAACGGTTAAAGTAGCGATGGAGGAAGAAATCGAGGGGGCGCACCGGGAGCTGAGAGAGGTTAAACAAAAATTAGAGGAGGTGGAAGAGGGGGTGAGTGAAATTAAGAAGAGACGGAGGGAAACTAAAAGGGAGATAAAGGAGGAAGTCATGGAATATGTACAAGGTCTGTGTTCAAATCATGATGAAGTGCTCACTAACCAAATAAAGATTTTGCAGGTGGCAAAGGAGGGACGGAGACGAAGTACGGAGGTGAGTGGCAATGTATATGATGTGAGGAAAGCTTCAGTCGGCTTGGGGATTGGTTTGGATCCGGGTGTTCGTGAAAGGCCGTTGGTGAGGTGTGCGACAGGTCTGGTGTGCGAAAAAAGAGGTGTGCGAGAATGTCCGACCATGGGGTGTGTGAGGAAAAAGTGCACGCCGAGGAGTGAGTGTGCCGTCAGGAGTGAGCCGGTCGTAGCGCGTGTGCGAGGGAGCACAGGGAAGCGCGGTGTGGTGAGTGTTACTGAGGAAGTAACGAAAAAGTGTGCGCGAGAGGATGCGCGAGAAAGGTGTGTAACGGACGGGTGCATGAGGAAAGAGTGTGCCGTCGAGAGTAAGGGTGAGTGCGCTGTCAAGAGTGGAGGTGAGAGTAGTGAGAGTGAAACGGAGCGTGAGTTGGTTGTGACAGGTGAGCAAGGATGCACACCTGGAATGGTAGAGCGTGTGTGGGAAGGCACATTTGAGTTGGTAGTGAGGCACGTGGTTGGGTGTGCGAGTGAGAGCACACCTGTGATTGTCACAGAGGAGGTGACCGAGAAAGGGGCGCGAAGAGGTGTATTGGTGAGGTGTGCGACCAACGAATGTGTGCCAAAGTGTTCGGTGGTCGGGTGTGTGACCAAGGCTGGGAGAGGAATGAGTGTACCGAGGGGTGTAAGGAACGGTACGGCGAGGAGCATGGAAACAGCTGCATGTATGAGCAAGAAAGGGGTAGCGTATGCTTGTAAGCATCCAGGTGAGGCGTCGACGATAACCGGGTTAAAGGTTAGAACGACTTATAGCCGACTCGGGCCCTCGGTGCGTGCCGGGCTTCGCGTGCCGCGAGAACCAGCGGGGATCCGAACCACGGCGGTTTCGAAAGAACCGCCGTGCGCGATCCACGCTGGGCCTCGCGTGGAACGGCCGCGTCCGGGCTCCACTAGGCGGAGCGGGCAGCTCGATAGGAAGGGTCGTCATGGCGACCACTTTCTATTGAGACGTGCCGGCAGGTCGAGATCGGGACATTGGATGGCTCCACGCCGAGGTGGTGCGTGGGATCTCGGCCCGGGTAAGCCCCCGTCCCTGCACCGAGTGCCGGACGCATCCAGCCGCTGGCACAGAACAACCCGCATTCATGGCTTGGCTTTACGAAGCCGGGCTTTGGACAGGAATTGGCGCACCGAGAGGCATTAGTGAGTAGACTGGGTGATGAGGTTAGTGTTTTGGACCCAAAATTAGAGAAAAACAAAATTTGATGATTGGCAAGGGATTGGCGGTAGTGATTGGCAGATGATGGGTAGTGATTGGCAAATTTTTGATTTGTTGAAATTTGATGTGCAAAATTGGTAGTGAGAGACCCCCGATGGGGTGGGATGGCAAATCCGCCACCCTTCCCAAGTGGGGGCAAAGGAGCAATAGCTTATGGGGTGTATGGCAGTGAAAACTAGCCCGGGTGGGTTAGGTTATATTGATAGGGCCCTAGAAGAGATTGACATTAGGTGACGTTAAGTTTAGTTAGTGACTGATACCTGTAGTGGGGACGCAGGTAGTTTAGTGTGGATGATAATGACGTGGGAGCGCAATAGTTTAAAGGGACGACTGGGAAGCGCAAGTTTCAGAGGGGAGTAGTCAGCTGAGATGATGCCGTGTGTGTGAGGATTGAACAGGTGTGATTGCACAGGTGTGCAACTGAACAGGTGTGTGGAGCAGTGTATGAGGGAGTAGTGGTGATTGTGTGTTGTGTTGACCAACTGGTCCAGGAAGAGGAGGAGGGTGCAGGTGGCACCAGGTAGGATTGCACAGGTGTGCAACGACAGGTGAATGAAGGACAGGTGTATGGAATAAATGGTATGGAGTATTGGAATGGATGGTCGTGGAGTGAGAATGGTGGAAATTGTGGAGTGGAGTGTATGGTGCGAAGGTGTGAATGGGGGAAGAGTGGACCCCCATCACGGATACCCGGGGGCGGGTAGTGCAAGTGTTAGGTAGAGGGTATAGGTAAATTGTGGTTTGGATATTGGCATCTGTGGTGCGAGGTGAAAGAATGGTATTTGGATGGGTGCAGTAGTGTTGTGGAAATGGCTGGGCGTGTAGCCTGTTAGTGTGTGTAGTTGGTTTGGGCACTCCACCACTGTAAGGATGTCGGCCAGGTGAGGCCGCAGGTGGGCTCTGGGAGCCGGTAGTAGTTGTTGTGGATGGGGCCCGAGGATCCGGAGGACGGACCCGGGTAGCCCAGTGCCAGAGGGCACCATGGGGTGACGGAGCCAGGAGAGGGGCTGCCCCCAGTTAGATAGGTTAGGGTGAGGAGCTAGGTAAGCTCGGGTGGCAACTACAGTGGTGGAGGTGTGCAGGTGGGTAGACCTGTTGGGAGAGCTACACGTCGCGGCCCAGAAATTGTGCGAGGGCACCGGGAGATGAATCGGGGGAGTGAGACCCCAAATTGAGAAGCACCACAGTTTGGTCAATGGGGATTGGTTGTTAGAACCCATAGTGTAAGTGGCCAATGGATTGGCAGGGGAAAGACCCCGGGTAGTGTAAAGTGTGTTAAAGTCATTTAGAAAGTAGTTAGGATGAAGTCTCCTCGCACCATCTGCATCCACTCACCTGAGGTGACAGATACTCCACACCATGCCATGGTTTAATTATTTTTATGATGCAAATGTTTGGATTGTGAGACGCATCATGACGTGGGTGTGACATTGTGCTTTGATGTTCCATCTCTGCCTCCTTATGAGGATTGATGATGACTTGATGATGGCAAATTTTTGAAGTAGAGGGATTGTGGAGACGAATTTGGTATAGGGGAAATATGGGGAAGACGTGACAGTAGTGACGAATTGGTAATGTGTAGGTTTTGTACATATGGGGTAAGGGCAAGGGTGGGCTAGGTGACAGGGGGGTGACGTATGGTAGGGACGAGCTTTCTCACTTCGCCCTCCGTACGCATTTCGCCTTGCATTGCCTTTTTGATGTGTACCCTTGAGACCTTACCCCTCGCTCATCTGTCTTGTCCCCCCTTTTGTCTCCCACATGAGGACCTGAGCGCCATTGGGCGCCGAGGGGAGCGTGCGTGGGTCGGCCATTGTGCGCCCGAAATTCCCAGAACCAGCTGTCTGCATCGATGCACCACATTATGGACCACATGTCAGTGGCCGAGCACCACTTATGGACCCCATGGGTTGGGGCATGGCCCCTCTGCTGGAACCGGCCATGAGGGCCCGAAATCTTGCTGGCGGACCTTGGCCACAGGGCACCGATGCCCCACAGGTGAACCACACGTAGTCGGCCCTGTGGGCCATAAATAAAGATAAATAAAATGGACACGTTTGGGCAAGCTTTATTGCAAATAGGCCGCCAGTAAGCAAAGCAAATGAAAATGACAACAACTGGAAGAAATAATAATGACCAGCAGAGGGAGCCGAAGAGCAAGAGACACCTGCAGGGTTGGGTTTGTTGGTTTTATTTTATTCATTGAACAATGGTGACTGCACCGATTGGTGCTTGGGTGTGTATTGGTGCGTTTTTGGGTGCTTTAATGGTGCATTGATGCAGAGCAGACTGTCCTCCCCCCAGAAAGAACAATTACAGGTCCTGGGTTAGTTTTGTAAATAAAATTAGCGTCAGTGTAAATAATGCTCCCCACCGTCAGTGTATAGTTTGAAGACCATTCCGCAATTCGGTTAACTGTGGGCGTAAGTCTGTTAGGCAGGGTGCAATGGAGCAGCGGGACACATTTATTTATGTTTTAAAACCAGTCGCACTCAGGGTCAGGTTAAAAGTAGAGGGAACTACACGTACATGCCACACTAAGGTAAAAGTAATAGGCCCGGGACGTGCCTAAGGGGAGGAGGGTGCAGTGTTGTGAATATGAGAATGTTTTTTTATTTTGTTGTGGTGGTAAAATGTTGTAAAAGGTTGTTGTAAAATATCACCCCTCCTCCCTCCGTTGTGGTTGTATAAAGGTCAAAGGGCGTTCCCGTAGTTAGTCCATAAAAACATACAGGCAGGACACGATATATCTTTTCTTTTGACAGTTATATCTTATTCTGTGTTTTAGGATAAGGCTGTGTCTCCCATTAATTGAAATACTCCATTGCACCAGTGAAAGAGAATAGACCCCCTTTCCTTCCCATCCCCAAAAATCT
>NC_136263.1:26106894-26164394 GCF_964187855.1 Myxine glutinosa | reverse complement strand
TTGGTATAACCCACGCACACGGGCGTTTGGTTGTGTCGTCGTGACGCACGTGCGGCTGTTGGAGCCACGCCCTCCGAAGAGGGTGCTTGTTTTATATAAGCCGTTACGACTTCCGTTCGTGAGCAGTTGCTGGAGATTTCTGTACAATACAATAAACTCTTGAGTACCAGTTCACTGGTAATTCCCTGTTTGTTGTAAAAAGGCGACAAAAAGGGTTGGCGGCAGGAAGGGCATTCGGCCGTAAAACATTGCTTCAAAAAGGGGACCAAAAAACAACAACAACCACGGTCCCCGAAAAAGGCCAACCCCCGCTTGCGGGAAAAATGGCCTCTAAAGGTGGGTTTTTTTTTTTAACTACCTTTTGTACCCAACAAAATGGCCTCTTCTTATCGTCTTCGGCAACCGCTAAACTGGTGACCCCGTTGCACCCGAACGTATTCGGGGGCCACATGAACACGGCAGAGTTGCGACCGCAATTTCTTCCACACGACCTAAACTCGAACTGCCGGAGTTTTAGCCACGACGAGCGGCCATGTGGTTCGCGCATCGCGCTCGGTTCCTCCTCTACGACTGGAGGGGCGAACCCGCTCCGGGACCCTCCGAAGGAACGTCGTTACGGGGCGTTGGCGGCACGGCTACTTCGTCGCCTTCGCGCACACAGGCCGAGTACTGCTACTTCGTCGCCTCCGCGCACACAGGCCGGGCACGGCTACTTCGTTGCCTTTGCGCACACAGGCCGAGCACCGCTGCTCGCCGCCTCCGCGCACACAGGCCGAGTACTGCTGCCCGTCGCCTTCGCGCACATATATGGGTTATGGTGTTCAACTGCCGTTATTGAAGCGAGGTTTAGGTGCTGGACCGAGCTGGATGATGTGCACGTCCATGGAGGCCTAGCCGAGCGCGACATGCATCGCCATAATGACGTCGCAGAATATCGTGACAGAGATACAGACAGACAGACGGACGACGGATAAAATCTACCTTAATATATAGATTACTAGGGTTTCTGCTCCCGCAAACTGGCTGCTTGGATACCTCCGCCATTAGCTAGACCACGAAACACTCTGCAAGCCACTACGTCACGTGATTATTGTGTGGCCGCTGGCCACTCAAGGGTGGACCGTCATGATGTTTGTCTCTTTGCCTTCGCTGCTAAGCTCTGGAATCATTTACCTTCTCATGTCTTTCCAAACAGATGTGACCTTCCTTTTCAAAAGGCAAGTTTTCCAGTTCCTTAAAAACTCTTAGATTATTAGGCCCTGTTGGACTTAGTCCAAAACGGGGACATATGGATTGGGGCTCGTCCGTCCATGCGTGCGTCCGCAACCATATCTCGGACATGTATGGACCAATTGTATTCATACTCGGCATAAAGACAGTACATTTTGGTATACATATGCACATCATTTTGGTCACGATGCGATCAAAGATGGCCGACTGGCGGCCATTTTAGTTGTAAAAAAACCTAATGTTGAATACTTCCTCAACCATTTCTCGGAGATGCATTTACCGATCTTGTTAAAACTTGGCAAACCGATAATGAATGATAGCTTACATATGCACGTCATTTATTTTCCAGATCAGATCCAATATGGCCGACTGGCGGCCATTTTGTTGCTTAAACGTGTCTCCAACCAATTGTCGACATGCATGGACCGATTTTGTTCAAACTTGGCACAAAGACAACACATGAGAGTATACATATGCAGAATATTTTGTTTTGCAATCTGACCAAAGATGGCCGACTTGCGGCCTTTAACTCCGTACAACAAAAATACTAAAACCACAGGGCTATGACAATTTCTCTTTTTCTCCTTGTTTTTCCTTCTCTTCATTTCTCTATTTTTTTTAGTTCTTTTTTGTTTCATTTAAGAGCTGGCCTTGATGAGGACCTAGAGTCTTCAACTTTTAGAAAAGAAAAATGGTATCCATCATGCCATGCGTTACCTAGACTCAATCCCGTGGGATCAGAACATTTCTCCTCTTCTTCTGCCATGTGGTTGTCACACTCGAGGAAGGGTGGCCATGCCATGCGGATTCGCCTCAGGTCTTGTTCACAATCCAAACGTATGTCCTCACATCGGACCCGGCAGGGTCGCAATGCCCGAGGAACCACGAACCCTGCACACATCAGGATTCAACAGTGAGGATCCTCGTAAGGAATCATTCAGGTTTTGTTTTGCAAACAAAAAAACACAGTATTAACTACAATCACAATAACAGCGTCTTCTCAATTTTATATAACTATTCCACAAACTTTTCTTAACTCTACAAACTTTCGTTCATCACGAGGTCTGCTCCATCCATGATGCCGCCATCCCAGGGCATGGCGAGATCATCAGGTCAAATTCCCGCTAGTTACAGGAATGGAATTGCAAGCAAACTATTCTGCACCTCTTCGTGTACGGATAAGCTGTGGCCCATCTCCGCCACGTTTAGATGAGCTGTGACACATCTCTACCATGTATAGAGGAGCTGTGGTACATCTCTATCATATATAGATGAGCTGTGACACATCTCGACCATGTATAGAGGAGCTGTGGTACATCTCTATCATGTATAGATGAGCTGTGACACATCTCGACCATGTATAGAGGAGCTGTGGTACATCTCTATCATATATAGATGAGCTGTGACACATCTCGACCATGTATAGAGGAGCTGTGGTACATCTCTATCATGTATAGATGAGCTGTGACACATCTCAGCCACGTTTAGATGAGCTGTGACACATCTCTACCATGTATAGAGGAGCTGTGGTACATCTCTATCATGTATAGATGAGCTGTGACACATCTCGGCCATGTATAGATGAGCTGTGGTACATCTCTATCATGTATAGATGAGCTGTGGTACATCTCTATCATGTATAGATGAGCTGTGCACATCTCGACCATGTATAGACGAGCTGTGGTACATCTCTCTCATGTATAGATGAGCTGTGACACATCTCAACCATGTATAGAGGAGCTGTGGTACATCTCGGCCATGTATAGATGAGCTGTGACACATCGCAACCATGTATAGAGGAGCTGTGGTACATCTCGGCCATGTGTAGAGGAGCTGTGGTACATCTCTATCATGTATAGAGGAGCTGTGGTACATCTCAACCGTTTACAGATGAGCTGTGGTACATCTCAACCGTTTATAGATGAGCTGTGGTACATGTCTCTCATGTATAGATGAGCTGTGACACATCTCTATCATGTATAGATGAGCTGTGACACATCTCGGCCATGTATAGATGAGCTGTGGTACATCTCTATCATGTATAGATGAGCTGTGACACATCTCAACCATGTATAGAGGAGCTGTGGTACAATCTCGGCCATGTATAGATGAGCTGTGACACATCGCAACCGTTTATAGATGAGCTGTGACACATCTCAACCATTTATAGATGAGCTGTGGTATATCTCAACCATTTATAGATGAGCTGTGACACATCTCAACCATGTATAGAGGAGCTGTGGTACATCTCAGCCATCTCAGCCATCTATGAGCTGTGGCCCATTTCAACTCTTGAATAGGTGAGTGGTGGCCCATCACAACCATGTATTGATGAGCTGTGGACCATCTCATTAGTGTGTAGATGAGCTCTGGCCCATCCCAGCAATGTATAGAAAAACGTTTGCACCAATAAATTCCACATTCCTGTGACACATTCAGTCGAATGTCAGGCATGTATAATGTCAGGCCGGTTCGTGAATGACTTGGGCCAAAAATGGCGAATAGCAAACCATGAACCAATAAATTCCACATTCTTGTGCCCCCTTGCATTGAACGTCAGGCATGAACAGCCGGTTCGTTGTTTGCACACGCTGTCAATGGCGAAACTGCAAATGCCGAATCCGTGAATGTCACGGGTGGAAACCCTCTCGTTATTTCCTCATTCTGCTTTAAACACCATCTCTCTATATTTTCATTCCCTTCAGCATCATTCCAATCACAAATTCATACTACAGCATTAATTTAACAAAACACAATGTTACAAACACTCGTGAGGTAAACGAATATTGACTGATCTGAAGTGATAACCAATACAGACGAATCTGCCGGCGAGAAAGAGCGGATACGAAACACTTAGTACAAATCAAAAGTCAAAATTATAAATTTATTGAGAAATTTATGAAACGTCCCACCCACCTTAGGGATGGATAAAAGCAGTGTCGTTCGGGTGGAAACTCAAAATCACAATTGGGTAGAGATCATCATATTAAAATACGCAATTTGGTGCCTGTCTGTCTGTCTGTCTGTCTGTCTGACGATTTTTGACCGCGATACATTCGGTCGTTACTTATACAATCTCGACCAAACTTAACAGGGATACGGAGCGTCACACGATGGAAGTTGTGGCGATTTAACTTCCCCCCTCACCTCAAGGGGTTTTCCCCGCAAATGTGGTTGCACGTTGAGGTGTATATCTGTGTTAAGGTAGCTTTATCATTGTGGCGTTTTTGTCAAGGCCGCTTCTAATAACAAAAGTAATAACAATGCCAATGATGATAGCATAATATTAATGTTATTACTAAACAATAGTTTGACTAATAATATCACTCCTCCCCAAGGGATGTTTCCTCCTTGAAAACGCCCGTGTTAAACATGTATAAATAGCGTATCGTGGCATTTTCGTGGGAGCAATGGCCTCCACCAGAAGTAAAAATATTATAAACCACAAACATGTATGATTACCTTTTAAAACAGTCACTAATGCTGTTTAACACTAAACTGAAAGAAATTTGGAGGAATCCCGACATCCACGAAAGCAATCTATGCTTACCACGTCGATGATCGCACCTGATCGAAGATCTACTGTACTCTAGATACCGCACGAGGGTTAATAGCATGACCCTTCCTGCCGCTACCGTGGCGTTTATATTGATGCGTTTATATTGGTTATATATGCCGACAATATATACACATATACTGCAAGCATATGTACATATAAAATGTAGGCCACATTGATGTACCGGTATATAGGATGTAGTCTAAACTGCTATATATTGGTGAGGGTTTAAACTGTTATATTCAGGTTTACACTAAACTGGTGTGTGTGTGTGTGTGTGTGTGTGTGTGTGTGTGTGTGTGTGTGTGTGTGTGTGTGTGTGTGTGTGTGTGTGTGTGTGTGTGTGTGTGTGTAAACTGGTAGGTTTTATGCTGAAGCATAAACTTAATTTTATTTTATGAACTAAAGTGTGGCACACACATACATACATACATACATACATACATACATACATACATACATACACACATACAGTCACGTCAAAAAGTAAGTACACCCCATGTAAAGTTTTGGCTTTTTCAACATATTTCAACATACAGCTATTTGATCTTCATTTCAACAATATTGATAGATAAAGGTGATATAATATAACACATATCATGAAACATTTACATTTTGTAGTCCATTGTATAATTTAAATAAACATAAATGCAAATTTCGCATGTGGAAAAAGTAAGTACACCCTTGGCTCTAATAGGTGGTATTGCCCCCTTTGGCAGAAACAACCTCCCTCAAGTAGGCGTTTCTTATAACTGTCTACCAGTCTCTGACATCGACTGGGAGAAATTTTTGCCCACTCCTCCATGCAGAATTCTTTCAGCTGTGCGATGTTTGAGGGGTTTCTTGCATGCACAGCTCGTTTCAAATCCCCCCACATCTCGATGGGATTTAGATCTGGGCTTTGACTTGGCCGTTCCAGAACCTTCCATTTCATTCTTTTCAGCCATTCCGTGGTGGATTTACTGGTATGTTGAGGGTCATTGTCATGTTGCAAGATCCACCTTCGGTTGAGCTTCAACTTTCCGACAGATGGCCTCACATTATCCTCAAGCACCCTCTGGTACAATGAAGAATTCATAGTGGATTATATGATGGTGAGCTGCCCAGGCCCTGATGCAGCAAAGCTGCCCCAAACCATAATATTTCCACCACCATGCTTTACAGTTGTTATCAGGTTCTTGTGGTCAAATGCTGTCTTTAGTTTTCGCCGAACATGTCTTCTGGTACTGTGGCCAAATAGCTCTACCTTTGTCTCATCTGTCCAGAGCACATTGTTCCAGAAGTGCTGGTCTTTGCCTCGGTGTTCATTGGCAAACTTTAGTCTTGCCCTGATGTTCTTTCTGGACAGCAAAGGTTTCCTCCTGGCACACCTCCCATGTAGATCAATTTTTTGCAGCCTCTTACTAATGGTAGACTCGCGCACTTTGACATCAACAGTGGCAAGAGCTTCCTGTAGGTCCCGTGATGACATTCTGGGGTTCTTAGAGACTTATTTCAGCATCTTCCGGTCTGCTCTCGGGCTGAACTTGCTGGGGCGGCCTGGCCTGAACAAGTTGGCAGTAGTTTGGAATCTTCTCCACTTGTAGATGATCTTCTGGACAGTCGAATGATTGATTTCAAATTGTTTGAAGATCTTTTTAAATCCCTTCCCAGACTCGTTGGCATCTATAACCTTCTTTCTGAAGGCCTCAGAGAGCTCTTTTGATCTAGGCATGGTGACGCCGCACACTTCAACAACAAAGAGCAAACCAAACTAAATGTCTGAGGTTTAAATAAGACAGGTTCCTCCAAGATCCTGTCTGACGATGTTCTAATCATTTGCACCTGAGCTGGTGCACCTGATTCTAATTTTAGGTATTTGAAGTAGTGATAAATGTCGGGGTGTGCTTACTTTTTCCACCTGCGAAATTTGCATTTATGTTTATTTAAATTATACAATGGACTACAAAATGTAAATGTTTCATGATATTTGTTATATTATATCACCTTTATCTATCAATATTGTTGAAATGAAGATCAAATAGCTGTCTGTTGAAATATGTTGAAAAAGTCAAAACTTTACATGGGGTGTATTTACTTTTTCACGTGACTGTACATACATACATACATATATACATACATACATAGTTACATACACACATACATACATACATACATACATACATACATACAAACATACACACATACATACACATAAATACATACAGACATACATACATACATACACACATACATACATACATGCATGCATACATACATACATACATACATACATACATACACGCATACACATACATACATACATACATACACATACGTACATACATACATACATACATACATACATACACACATACATACACACATACATACATACATACATACATACATACAGTCATACATACATACATACATACATACACACACACATACATACATACATACATACATACAGTCATACACACATACATACATACATACATACATACATACATAGATACACACACATACATACATACACACACATACATACACACATACATATATACACACATACATACACACATACATACATACATACATACATACACATACATACATACATACATACATACATACACACACACATACATACATACATACATACATACATACATACACACACACATACATACATACATACATACACACATACACACATACATACATATGTAAATATTTTTCCCGTTTTGAAATGCTGAAGGTGACAGTGTCTTGCGGTTCTTTTTATAAACTCGAGGTGTTACTGCTTGGAAGCCTTGATAGTTGCTCGAGCAACTCCAGTGTCCAACCTCGCATTCTCATTTACACACCTTAAACGACTGTGACGCAGTAGGGACTCACCGTAGTGCGGCTGTGACTCAAGGGCAGCGGTGCCCAGACCGCCATCGCACTCGGGTACCAGGACGGCGCAGGCGAGCTGGCGTATTCGGGCCGCACAGTCTCCTTGCATGAGGTCAGAGAGCACGGAGAGCAGCACGTACTCGGAACTCACCTCCACCTCGGCTCGAGACATGTGTCCAAGCGAGTTCGGAAAGATGGTTTTGCTGTATGGCAGCGTGTCGCAGTATGCAAAGCGTGCGGACTCGCAGCGTCCTGTGGGACATGACAAGTGTATATATATATATATTATATATATCCACAAACTATTAAAAAATGCATCAAAAATGACCGGTTGGAACAGTATATTCGATGGTGCAGCTTCGTGAGCGTGTCAAAGTCAGAAGCCTCGGCCTAGCGTCAGGTGTGCTTATATTTACCTCCGCCACCAAAGGTGGATGGAGGTTATGTTTTCACCCCTGTATGTCTGTCCGTTTGTCTGTTTGTTTGCCTGTTTGTGAACAAAATATCTCAAAAAGTTGTGGACGGATTCGGACGGAATTTGGCAGAGATGTAGCATTTGTGACAAGGACGAAATTATTCGATTTTGGTGACGATCCGGATCCGGATTCGGCTACGAGAATGTTTTAAGTGATTCTTCACCATTGAGTGATATGGCTAAAACCAACATATAGCAGGATATCTCAAAACGTTGTGGACGGATTTGGACGAAACTTGGTGGACAGGTTGGGTGTGTGACGAGGACCATTTGATTCGATTTTGGTGAAGATCTGATTATGGATTCGGATATGAGAATTCTTTAATTTTTAAGTGATTCTTCACCATTGAGTGGTCGGGCTAAAACCAACATATAGCAGGATATCTCAACAAGTTATATATGGATTTGGACGAAACTTGGTGGACAGGTTGGGTGTGTGACGAGGACCATTTGATTCGATTTTGGTGAAGATCTGATTATGGATTCGGATATGAGAATTCTTTAATTTTTAAGTGATTCTTCACCATTGGTCGGGCTAAAACCAACATATAGCAGGATATCTCAACAAGTTATATATGGATTTGGACGAAACCTGGTGGACAGGTTGGTTGTGTGACAAGGAAGAATCGATTACATTTTGGTGAAGATCCGGATCCGGCTAGTCTAATTTTTTATTTGATTATTCACCATTGGGAGATTTAGAGCCAAAAACGACAAATAGCAGGATATCTCAAAAAGTTGTGGACGGATGATTTTGATTAAATGTGATTCTGTATTATGATTTTCTTGTCTACTCTGGGATACAAAACGTAAACTGTTCACCTGGCGGAGGTATGCTCTCTACTGAGTGCCGTTCTAGTTTCTTTATTTGTTCGACATCATATGGATGTAAATGAACACTAATTTTACTCTGTGCGTGTTGCACATCACGTGCAGCGAATTTCACCTCCCTACATCTTGTATTTATTGTTTTATTTTTTTTATGTTTGTGTACATCGCCCTTGAGTCTTGGTTTACAAGCCGCCGCCTACATTTCCAATACAAGAGACATAATTACTCTTTTCTGCAAAATGTTTTTCGAGTTTGTTTTATCCTCAAAAATAGACCGAGCTGTGGCCCATCTCAAGATACAATGTACCTGTACCGATATTCCTTGCACTGAAATTGAGGTCAAAATGCCAGGTGTCCCAAAAGTTTCCAGACACATTTTTATGCCATTTCCATGGATGTATTTGCCTTTCCAATCAATTTTCGATTTTCCTTTTATTTCTTATCCTATTTTTAGCCGCGTCGCAGACGCTGGTCATAGATTGCCCTCTGCTGTTGTTGTTGTTCTTCTTGTTCTTGTTCTTGCAGAGAAGACAAAACCTCAAAGCTCCACCCATTCTGGGAACCATAGCTCCACCCATTCTGTCAGAGGCTTCATATAAACAAATATCCACCATTTTATTAACTCGCATAGCTTTGAGGCCTGTTTTGTAGGCCCGTGGTGTCTTCCTCTCTCACACAGTTTTATTTCAAATCAAATTCGATATATCATTTCATTTTTCACAGTCGCTAACATAGTTTTAGACTCGGTTGAAAAAAAACGGGAAGAAAATCCGATGAAAGTTGCCCTTTATAGAACGAAATGAATTCTCAAAGGCCTGTAACTTCAAGTCCATTGAGATATATATTTTTTAAATCGCGGCATGGGCAGTCATACACCGCCCGAAATAACAGACGGGAAAATGCTGAGATATATATATTTTGTTTAAATCGCGGCATGGTCAGTCATACACCGCCCGAAATAACAGACGGGAAAATGCCGAGATATATTAAAAATTCGTCCATTTGATGACAATCGTCACGATGAAATATTTAATTTATACGTCGTCACAATAATGTGGAGAGAGGAGCATAGCTTCGTTCACGTGTCGCCACACACGGGAAATTGCCGAGATATATATTTTTTAAATCGCGGCATGGGCAGTCATACACCGCCCGAAATAACAGACGGGAAAATGCCGAGATATATTAAAAATTCGTCCATTTGATGACAATCGTCACGATGAAATATTTAATTTATACGTCGTCACAATAATGTGGAGAGAGGAGCATAGCTTCGTTCACGTGTCGCCACATACGGGAAATTGCCGAGATATATATTTTTTAAATCGCGGCATGGTCAGTCATACACCGCCTGAAATAACAGATGGGAAATTGCCGAGATATATTTTTTTACAATCACGGCATGGTCAGTCATACACCGCCTGAAATAACAGACGGGAAAATGCCGAGATATATTAAAAATTCGTCCATTTGATGACAATCGTCACGATGAAATATTTAATTTATACGTCGTCACAATAATGTGGAGAGAGGAGCATAGCTTCGTTCACGTGTCGCTACACACGAGAAATTGCCGAGATATATATTTTTACAATCACGGCATGGTCAGTCATACACCGCCTGAAATAACAGACGGGAAAATGCCGAGATATATTAAAAATTCGTCCATTTGATGACAATCGTCACGATGAAATATTTAATTTATACGTCGTCACAATAATGTGGAGAGAGGAGCATAGCTTCGTTCACGTGTCGCCACACACGGGAAATTGCCGAGATATATATTTTTTAATTCGCGGCATGGTCAGTCATACACCGCCTGAAATAACAGACGGGAAAATGCCGAGATATATTAAAAATTCGTCCATTTGATGACAATCGTCACGATGAAATATTTAATTTATACGTCGTCACAATAATGTGGAGAGAGGAGCATAGCTTCGTTCACGTGTCGCCACACACGGGAAATTGCCGAGATATATATTTTTTAATTCGCGGCATGGTCAGTCATACACCGCCCGAAATAACAGACGGGAAAATGCCGAGATATATACACAAAGAATTAAGTTAAGCACCCCCCCCCCCGTTTTTTTACAACCTCGCACATTACAAGTTTGTTGTCGTCAAAACAGTGTAATATACCCATGATATTGCTATATTTTCTGGAGAAGTGATATAATATGGTCACATAAAAACATAACAATCATGCCGTTTTCAATATTTTATTCTGAATAATTTAAGGTGAAATTTTTTGGGAATTTTAGGCATATTCTCACCTCAATTTAAGTATGGAGCTATAGGTCCATCACGGACAGTGTGGATGACGTTTATGTTTTCTAACGTACAGTCATTGTTCTGAGAAGACCTCTAGCGATCGTTGCGTCAATAACGTGTGTAGGACCCACGTGATCGGATCACTGACTCAACCAATCACGTTTTTTCACTTTGATCACTCAATTTCATCAATGGATAATTGCTAATGTCATACCAATCATTATTTGATCTCACATACCTTAGAATATATGCCAATGTATACATATACACAAAGAATATATATTAGGGGGTGCTTAACTTAATTCTTTGTGTATATTAAAAATTCGTCCATTTGATGACAATCGTCACGATGAAATATTTAATTTATACGTCGTCACAATAATGTGGAGAGAGGAGCATAGCTTCGTTCACGTGTCGCCACATACGGGAAATTGCCGAGATATATATTTTTTAAATCGCGGCATGGTCAGTCATACACCGCCTGAAATAACAGACGGGAAAATGCCGAGATATATTAAAAATTCGTTGCCACACACGGGAAATTGCCGAGATATATTTTCACTTTGCACAAAAATAACATCAAGTAATCGAATCAATAGGAATGTCCTGTGCCTATAACATCGACATTATAGGCACAGCTGCATCTAGGCATTGTGTAACATCGACGCGGCTTTTGTTTTAATTAAAACTTTTTGTACTTGTTTTCTCCTATTTTTCTTGGTGGCGTTGAGATGGCATCCCCATTAACAACTGAGCCCATGATAGGTAAACCGGGATAACTTATACGCAGCAGCTAAATTCAGTTTACTGCACCAAAGTCATTTTCACCTTTGGGGTTAAAATATCAGTTATTTTTAAAATCAGATACCGAGCTTTTCTGTCTTCACTTTGTTTAATGGAATTTGAATGTTATCCTAAAGGGACTGCACTCTGGATCTATATTTATCGCAGGTTATCATCTGGTTATATGGGCTGACAGGACGGCCTCGAGGTACGCACATTCACCTCTAAGCTGTTCCAAATCCCGTCCCAGCTATAAAACTGTCATCCCATCAAACAAACTTCCTGCTCGAGCCAGCCGGGGGCACTGCATCAACACAGCCACGTCCTCAACCAATGATGCCACCTCGCAATATTTTTCAGCATCAAACTCAAAATGCAAATCAAAGAGCACACCAGATAATAATCATCATCATCATCATGAAGATCATTATCATGATCAATTGAAGCAAAAGATACAAACACATGGGAGGCAAATACATGGGAGGCAAACACATGGGAGGCAAATACATGGGAGGCAAACACATGGGAGCCAAATACATGGGAGGCAAACACATGGGAGGCAAATACATGGGAGGCAAACACATGGGAGCCAAATACATGGGAGGCAAATACATGGGAGGCAAACACATGGGAGGCAAATACATGGGAGGCAAACACATGGGAGGCAAATACATGGGAGGCAAACACATGGGAGGCAAATACATGGGAGGCAAACACATGGGAGCCAAATACATGGGAGGCAAATACATGGGAGGCAAACACATGGGAGGCAAATACATGGGAGGCAAACACATGGGAGGCAAATACATGGGAGGCAAACACATGGGAGGCAAATACATGGGAGGCAAACACATGGGAGCCAAATACATGGGAGCCAAATACATGGGAGCCAAATACATGGGAGCCAAATACATGGGAGCCAAATACATGGGAGGAAAATACATGGGAGGCAAATACATGGGAGCCAAATACATGGGAGGCAAATACATGGGAGGCAAACACATGGGAGCCAAATACATGGGAGCCAAATACATGGGAGGCAAACACGTGGGAGGCAAACACATGGGAGCCAAATACATGGGAGCCAAATACATGGGAGCCAAATACATGGGAGCCAAATACATGGGAGGCAAACACATGGGAGCCAAATACATGGGAGGAAAATACATGGGAGGCAAATACATGGGAGCCAAATACATGGGAGGCAAATACATGGGAGGCAAATACATGGGAGCCAAATACATGGGAGGCAAATACATGGGAGGCAAATACATGGGAGCCAAACACATGGGAGCCAAATACATGGGAGGAAAATACATGGGAGGCAAATACATGGGAGCCAAATACATGGGAGGCAAATACATGGGAGGCAAACACATGGGAGCCAAATACATGGGAGCCAAATACATGGGAGCCAAATACATGGGAGCCAAATACATGGGAGGCAAACACATGGGAGCCAAATACATGGGAGCCAAATACATGGGAGCCAAATACATGGTAGGCAAACACATGGGAGGCAAACACATGGGAGCCAAATACATGGGAGCCAAATACATGGGAGGCAAACACATGGGAGCCAAATACATGGGAGCCAAATACATGGGAGGAAAATACATGGCAGCCAAATACATGGCAGCCAAATACATGGGAGCCAAATACATGGGAGCCAAATACATGGGAGCCAAATACATGGGAGCCAAATACATGGCAGCCAAATACATGGGAGCCAAATACATGGGAAGCAAATACATGGGAGCCAAATACATGGGAGCCAAATACATGGGAGGCAAATACATGGGAGGAAAATACATGGCAGCCAAATACATGGGAGCCAAATACATGGTAGGCAAACACATGGGAGGCAAACACATGGGAGCCAAATACATGGGAGCCAAATACATGGGAGGCAAACACATTGGAGGCAAATACATGGGAGCCAAATACATGGGAGGCAAACACATGGGAGGCAAATACATGGGAGCCAAATACATGGGAGGCAAACACATGGGAGCCAAATACATGGGAGCCAAATATATGGGAGACAAACACATGGTAGCCAAACACATGGTAGCCAAAGACATGGGAGCCAAATACATGGGAGCCAAACACATGGGAGCCAAACACATGGAGGCAAACACATGGGAGGCAAACACATGGGAGCCAAATACATAGGAGACAAATACATGGGAGCCAAACACATGGTAGCCAAATACATGGGAGGCAAACACATGGGAGCCAAACACAGGGGAGGCAAACACATGGGAGGCAAACACATGGGAGCCAAATACATGGGAGGCAAACACATGGGAGGCAAACACATGGGAGCCAAATACATGGGAGACAAATACATGGGAGCCAAACACATGGTAGCCAAACACATGGGAGCCAAATACATGGGAGCCAAACACATGGGAGGCAAACACATGGGAGGCAAACACATGGGAGCCAAATACATGGGAGACAAATACATGGGAGCCAAACACATGGTACCAAACACATGGTATCCAAACACATGGGAGGCAAACACATGGGAGGGTAACACATGGGAGGGAAACACATGGGAGGCAAACACATGGGAGGGAAACACATGAGCGGCAAACACATGGGAGGGAAACACATGAGCGGCAAACACGTGGGAGGGAAACACATGGGAGGGAAACACATGGGAGGGGAACACATGGGAGGGAAACATGGGAGGGAAACACATGGGAGGGAAACACATGGGAGGGAAATACATGGTAGGCAAACACATGGGAGGCAAATACATGGTAGGCAAACACATGGGAGGCAAATACATGGGAGGCAAACACATGGGAGCCAAATACATGGGAAGCAAACACATGGGAGGCAAATACATGGGAGCCAAATACATGGGAGGCAAACACATGGGAGCCAAATACATGGGAGGCAAACACATGGGAGGCAAACACATGGGAGGCAAACACATGGGAGGCAAACACATGGGGGCCAAACACATGGTAGCCAAATACATGGGAGGCAAACACATGGGAGCCAAACACAGGGGAGGCAAACACATGGGAGGCAAACACATGGGAGGCAAATACATGGGAGCCAAATACATGGGAGGCAAACACATGGGAGGCAAATACATGGGAGCCAAATACATGGGAGGCAAACACATGGGAGCCAAATACATGGGAGCCAAATACATGGGAGACAAACACATGGTAGCCAAACACATGGTAGCCAAAGACATGGGAGCCAAATACATGGGAGCCAAACACATGGGAGCCAAACACATGGAGGCAAACACATGGGAGGCAAACACATGGGAGCCAAATACATAGGAGACAAATACATGGGAGCCAAACACATGGTAGCCAAATACATGGGAGGCAAACACATGGTAGCCAAACACAGGGGAGGCAAACACATGGGAGGCAAACACATGGGAGCCAAATACATGGGAGGCAAACACATGGGAGGCAAACACATGGGAGCCAAATACATGGGAGACAAATACATGGGAGCCAAACACATGGTAGCCAAACACATGGGAGCCAAATACATGGGAGCCAAACACATGGGAGGCAAACACATGGGAGGCAAACACATGGGAGCCAAATACATGGGAGACAAATACATGGGAGCCAAACACATGGTACCAAACACATGGTATCCAAACACATGGGAGGCAAACACATGGGAGGGTAACACATGGGAGGGAAACACATGGGAGGCAAACACATGGGAGGGAAACACATGAGCGGCAAACACGTGGGAGGGAAACACATGGGAGGGAAACACATGGGAGGGGAACACATGGGAGGGAAACATGGGAGGGAAACACATGGGAGGGAAACACATGGGAGGGAAACACATGGGAGGGAAATACATGGTAGGCAAACACATGGGAGGCAAATACATGGTAGGCAAACACATGGGAGGCAAATACATGGGAGGCAAACACATGGGAGCCAAATACATGGGAAGCAAACACATGGGAGGCAAATACATGGGAGCCAAATACATGGGAGCCAAATACATGGGAGACAAACACATGGTAGCCAAACACATGGTAGCCAAAGACATGGGAGCCAAATACATGGGAGCCAAACACATGGGAGGCAAACACATGGGAGGCAAACACATGGGAGGCAAACACATGGGAGCCAAACACATGGGAGGCAAACACATGGGAGGCAAACACATGGGAGCCAAACACATGGGAGACAAATACATGGGAGCCAAACACATGGTAGCCAAACACATGGGAGCCAAATACATGGGAGCCAAACACATGGGAGGCAAACACATGGGAGGCAAACACATGGGAGCCAAATACATGGGAGACAAATACATGGGAGCCAAACACATGGTACCAAACACATGGTATCCAAACACATGGGAGGCAAACACATGGGAGCCAAACACATGGGAGGCAAACACATGGGAGGGTAACACATGGGAGGGAAACACATGGGAGGCAAACACATGGGAGGGAAACACAAGAGCGGCAAACACGTGGGAGGGAAATACATGGGAGGGAAACACATGGGAGGGGAACACATGGGAGGGAAACATGGGAGGCAAACACATGGGAGCCAAATACATGGGAGCCAAACACATGGGAGGCAAACACATGGGAGGCAAACACATGGGAGCCAAATACATAGGAGACAAATACATGGGAGCCAAACACATGGTAGCCAAATACATGGGAGGCAAACACATGGGAGCCAAACACATGGGAGGTAAACACATGGGAGGCAAACACATGGGAGGCAAACACATGGGAGGCAAACACATGGGAGCCAAACACATGGGAGGCAAACACATGGGAGGCAAACACATGGGAGCCAAACACATGGGAGACAAATACATGGGAGCCAAACACATGGTAGCCAAACACATGGGAGCCAAATACATGGGAGCCAAACACATGGGAGGCAAACACATGGGAGGCAAACACATGGGAGCCAAATACATGGGAGACAAATACATGGGAGCCAAACACATGGTACCAAACACATGGTATCCAAACACATGGGAGGCAAACACATGGGAGCCAAATACATGGGAGCCAAACACATGGGAGGCAAACACATGGGAGGGTAACACATGGGAGGGAAACACATGGGAGGCAAACACATGGGAGGGAAACACATGAGCGGCAAACACGTGGGAGGGAAATACATGGGAGGGAAACACATGGGAGGGGAACACATGGGAGGGAAACATGGGAGGCAAACACATGGGAGGGAAACACATGGCCTGCAAACACGTGGGAGGGAAACACATGGGAGGGAAACACATGGGAGGGGAACACATGGGAGGGAAACACATGGCCTGCAAACACGTGGGAGGGAAACACATGGGAGGCAAACACATGGGAGGGAAACACATGGGAGGGAAACACATGGGTAGGAAACACATGGGAGGGAAACACACATCAAAACGGAACAATTCCTCGATACTTTATTCAATTATCTTTTATAGACTTGTCTTCACCCGGCGCAGTCATACCTTCCATGGGTCTGAAGGGAAAAGGTGCTCCACCATACCCTCCAAGCTCAAATCCAGGTGGGCAGTAACCTGTAACATATGTATGGCTCATTGCATCATTTATAAGAAGGCATTGAGGATTCTTACCCAGTTCCCCTTGTAAATCTGGATCTAGAAAGACCAGTTCGTAATGAGCGACACTTCTTCAAAGGTGTCGTGGAATCTTAAACAGCCACAAATGCGAGCAGATGAGACCTGGGACGCACGCAGGAGGGGAGGAGGGGAGGAGGGAATCCCCCCCTGCCTTTTTCTTAGAGGGGGCAGAAAGTGCCTTATCATGGGGATGTCCGAAAAAGTTTGACAACTTCGCAGAACTGATGGAGTGAAAAATGCCAATAATTTTGTCCTCACAAGCCTTTAGGAGGCAGACCTTGAAACTTCCGCAAAAGGATTCACTGATTCCATTTTGTCCTGTATTTAGTTCATTTAGGCGATCTTAAATAGCCAGATCTCCTGGCTATTTCATCGATTTCATGTCATAGATTTCTACTTATTACCTCCGCCACCAAAGGTGGATGGAGGTTATGTTTTCATCTCTGTCTGTCCGTTTGTCCATTTGTTTGTGAACAAATTATCTCAAAAAGTTGTGGACGGATTCGGACGACATTTGGCAGAGAGGTAGCGTATGTGACAAGGACGAAATGATTAGATTTTGGTGAAGATCCGGATTCGGATCCGGCTTCCAGAATTTTTCAGTGATTCTTCACCATTGGGAGATCGGGCCAAAAACTATACATAGCAGGATATCTCAAAAAGTTGTGGACGGATGTGGACGAAACATGGTGGATCGGTTGGGTGTCTGACAAGGACGATTCGATTCGATTTGGATGAAGATCTGAATATGGATTCGGATATGAGAATTATTTAATTATTTAAGCGATTCTTCACCATTGGGAGATGGGGCCAAAAACGATACATAGCAGGATATCTCAAAAAGTTATGGACGGATTTGGACGAAACTTGGTGGATTGGTTGTGTGACAAGGAAGAATCGATTCAATTTTGGTAAAGATCCGGATCCGACTAGTATAATTTTTCAAGTGCTTCTTCGCCACTGAGTGATATGGCCAACCAGGTGGAGGTATGCTCTCCACTGAGTGCCTTTCTTGTGTTTACATATTGAATCGTTGCTGACAGTCCACTTGGGCTAGTTACCTCTGCCACTGCAGGTGGATGCAGGCTATATGTTGTCATACCTGTCTGTTTGTTTGTCTCTTTGTTGTGACGAAAAGTTAAAATTTTTGTCATATATCGATCGGTCTGTCTCGTTTGTTTGTTACTTGGCAAAAAATTTTTTTTTGACAAGTATGTTGATCACTCCGGTGTGTGTGTGTGTGTGTGTGTGTGTGTGTGTGTGTGTGTGTGTGTGTGTGTGTGTGTGTGTGTGTGTGTGTGTGTGTGTGTGTGTGTTTGTCTGTCTTCACTTATACTTGAGTACAGGTCACAATTTTAAACCGATCTTCACGAAACCTCACGAAATGGTAGAGTTGGTGGTCCGAAAGAATCCTATTTATTTTTGAGGTCAAAAGGTCAAAAGGTATAGGTCAAAGGTCAACAACGTTTTCTCAAATTTCTAAAATCTTCAATTTTCATCCGATTGACTTGAAATTTGAATAGGATTTACATATCGGCTTACTGAAACCAACCACCAACTATTTTAAACGTCAACATCGACTAAAAGGTCAACAAAGGCCAAAAGGTCAACATAGGCCATATTTCTAAAATTGTAAATTTTCATCCAATTAACTTAAAATTTGAAGACGATTTGCATATCCGGTCACTGGATTCAACCACCAATTATTTTTGAGATCAGCATAGGCCAAAAGGTCAGCATAGGCCAAAGGTCAACCACTTCTTTCAAATTTCTAAAAGCCTCAATTTTCATCCGTTTGACTTGAAATCTGAATAGGATTTTCACATCACCTCACTGAAACCAACCACCACCTATTTTTGAGGTCAACATAGGCCAAATGTCTAAAATTGTCAATTTTCACCAATTAACTTAAACTTTGAAGACGATTTGCATATCAGGTCACTGAATTCAACCACTAATTATTTTTTAGGTCAAAAGGATGCTCTACCGAGTGCTATTTTACTTTGTTCTCTTTTGCCAAGTGTCGCTCTATGAGTGATTTTTCATTTGTTTGTCTGTCTGAGTGCGATAACTCGCGAACGCTTTCATCTACCTTCCTCAAACTTTAGCAGAGGATTCCGAAGGACAAAAGTGAAGCTGTCATTTTTTTTTTACGATATAGGTCAAAGGTCATAGGTCAAGGTTCCCTTGTTTGTGCGGGCGATATCTCAGCCATCCTTTGACCTAGGAAGCTGAAATTTGGGCACAATAGTGAACAAGTGCTTTGGTAAAAACAGTAATTTTCATTTTTTGATTAATCAATTAATTGATTAATTACTTAGTTGTTATCGATTTATTAAGTACTTATTTATTTCCTTTCTCATCTGGGCAATATCTCAGGCACCTTTTGAGCTCAGAAGCTGATATTTGGACATGACAGTGACCAGGTGATTTGGCTGTAAAGGCTATTTTTGATTCATTGATTAATCAATTAATCGATTAATTATTTAATTTTTCGATTGATTACTTAATTTTAAAAAAGTTACAGATTCAGATGAAACAGTGGTAGTTTTGGTATGCCATTAGCCAATTGATTAAGAAATTAATTATTTTATGATTATTATTTATTTATTTTAATTACGCAATTAATCAATCAATTATTGTACACCTCTCGCTCCCAATAACATCTCCATGTGCTGCGCGGCGGCATCGCTGGGCCTCAAAGGCGCCCTGGCAATGCCGCGTGCTGGAGTATATGGTATTTATTGATTTGGCATGAGGGTGGTGTACTTTGAATGTATCTGTACTTCTTCTTCTTTTTGGTACCCTCAAATAAATTCTGCCCCCCCCCCCCCACCCCTCCTTGCCTTTATAGCTCTCTGGCATCTCTGGATGGGACGGCTAGCTTGATGTCCCCGTTATGGTGTACTCTTGAACAGTTTAGTCTGTGGTCCGACCTCTAATACAGACAAAACAACTGAGCGGCAGTCTCTGCTGTCAATACACAAAATACTCCATTTGTTTATATTTTAATTATTTGTTGATTTGCAATTGGTCTTAAAAGGACTATCCATATATGTACATACATGGGAGAGAGTGGGGGGGGGGGGTTGGGGGGGGGAGGGGGAGGGAATGGATTGGTGGACCCAATGCCACGGAGTGGTACGAGGGGTTTGGATGGAGCCGTAAGAGGAGGTGCGGACAGAGCGGTAGGAGGGGGTTCGGACAAGAATGGCGCAAGGGGTGTGGATGGAGTCTTGTGGGTTGAGGGGTGTTTTAGCATTGTTCCATGACTCCTTTAAAATTATCAACATCATAAACTTAGTTATATGATAAACTAATAGTAATATCCTCACTTTCACTCTGAGGTTCCCATTGGGTTGAAGTTTGAGTTTCTCTCATTACCTCCACCAGCGAAGGTGAATGAATGTTATGTTTCCACCCGTCTGTTCGTCTGTCTGTTTATAGTTTGTCTGTTTGTTTGTTTGACTGTCTGTTTATTGTTTGTCTGTCTGTTTATTGTTTTGTCTGTTTATTGTTTGTCTGTCTGTTTATTGTTTGTCTGTTTGTTTTTTGTCTGCCTGTTTATTATTTGTCTGTGTTTATTGTTTGACTGTCTGTTTTTTGTCTGTCTGTTTATTATTTGTCTGTCTGTTTATTATTTGTCTGTCTGTTTATTGTTTGACTGTCTGTTTATTTGTCTGTCTGTTTATTATTTGTCTTTCTGTTTATTGTTTGACTGTCTGTTTTTTGTCTGTCTGTTTATAGTTTGTCTGTTTGTTTGTTTGACTGTCTGTTTATAGTTTGACTGTCTGTTTATTGTTTAACTGTCTGTTTATTGTTTGTCTGTCTGTTTATTATTTGTCTGTCTGTTTATCGTTTGTCTGTCTATTTATAGATTGTCTGTTTGTTTGTTTGACTGTCTGTTTATTGTTTGTCTGTCTGTTTATTGTTTGTCTGTCTGTTTATTGTTTGTCTGTCTGTTTATTGTTTGTCTGTCTGTTTATTGTTTGTCTGTTTGTTTTTTTGTCTGTCTGTTTATTATTTGTCTGTGTTTATTGTTTGACTGTCTGTTTTTTTGTCTGTCTGTTTATTATTTGACTGTCTGTTTTTTGTCTGTCTGTTTATAGTTTGTCTGTTTGTTTAACTGTCTGTTTATTGTTTGTCTGTCTGTTTATAGTTTGACTGTCTGTTTATTGCTTGTCTGTCTGTTTATTGTTTGCATGTCTGTTTATAGTTTGTCTGTTTGTTTGTTTGACTGTCTGTTTATTGTTTGACTGTCTGTTTATTGTTTGTCTGTCTGTTTATTATTTGTCTGTCTGTTTATCGTTTGTCTGTCTATTTATAGATTGTCTGTTTGTTTGTTTGACTGTCTGTTTATTGTTTGTCTGTCTGTTTATTGTTTGTCTGTCTGTTTATTGTTTGTCTGTCTGTTTATTGTTTGTCTGTCTGTTTATTGTTTGTCTGTTTGTTTTTTTGTCTGTCTGTTTATTATTTGTCTGTGTTTATTGTTTGACTGTCTGTTTTTTTGTCTGTCTGTTTATTATTTGACTGTCTGTTTTTTGTCTGTCTGTTTATAGTTTGTCTGTTTGTTTAACTGTCTGTTTATTGTTTGTCTGTCTGTTTATAGTTTGACTGTCTGTTTATTGCTTGTCTGTCTGTTTATTGTTTGCATGTCTGTTTATAGTTTGTCTGTTTGTTTGTTTGACTGTCTGTTTATTGTTTGACTGTCTGTTTTTTTTGTCTGTCTGTTTATTATTTGTCTGTCTATTTATTGTTTGACTGTCTGTTTTTTGTTTGTTTGCCTATTTGTTGTTTGACTGTCTGTTTTTTGTTTGTCTGTCTCTTTGTCTGTATGTTTCTTGTTTGTCTGTCTGTTTATAGTTTGGCTGTTTATTGTTTGTCCATCTGTCTGTTTATGTTTCTATTTTGCGTGTCTCTGTCTGCCTGTTTGTTTGTTGTTTGTCTGTCCCTTTATAGTTTTCTGTGTGTTTGTTTGTCTGTTTGTCTGTCTGTTTGTTTGTGAACAGGATGTCTCAAAAAAGTTGTGTACCGATTCTGATGAAACTAGGTGGACGAGTTGGTTAGGAGACAAGAACAAGCAATTCGATTTTTGTTCAGGTCCAAATCCAAATCTGACCTATCAGTGACAGGTTACAAAACGTAAACTGTTCACCTGGTGGAGGTATGCTCTCTACCAAGTGCCGTTCTACTTCGATCTATCTTTGACTCTTAACAAGAGTTTTTCCACTTTAATCAAGAATACCGTTTATTATTCCTAAGTACTCATCAACTTTTGGGTTTGGGGAAAATGGGGCTTGGGGGGGGGGGGGGGGAGAGAAGGGGTCGTTGTGTTACCAAGTGTGACCTATTTAGTTGGTAGTGCAAGGGATTTTTGGTCCAGTTTATGATATTTCTTGCTCTCTCTCAATATCTTGAAAAGTTCTTTGTTACAAATTCCATTGTTTTGTTTCCTCTGAAGCTCTTAAGCTTTTCCTGGATCCAATTGCCAAGTAAGGAATTCTTGTTTTGATTACACAAGGAATTCCGACTCGGGAGGAGGACGTCCGGCCCATCATGCCCATGCACATCCTCCAACATGCACATTGAGATTAACCTAATTAACTCAATTTTAATTGAAATGGTTTTGATTGTACTTTTAGATGAGCTCCATTTTAATTACAATTAATTGTTCTGATTTCAGATTTTGATTTCATGGCTTCCTCTCGCAATTCTCTTTCTCATGAGTCGGGACCCGATTTAGCAGAATAAATCTCGACACAAACAAACGGGAATTCCTAATCTCGGGAAAACGTTCGCAGATGTTTGAAAGGAGGAAAACCGTGACTCACATGGACCTTGTTATTTCCGATACACGGGGCATCAATCACCATGAGGATCAAACCTTTGTATCCCTTCGCCTCCTCGGTCACCTGGGGTGTGTTCCATTAGCAAGCAGCTTGTGGGACGCTCACCAAGCGGCTTAAGCACTCCATTCGAAACGGTTGACTTGGCAAGCGCTAGCAAGCTGCTTGGTAACGGAACACATCCCTGATGCTCGGTCGGCTTGGCATCGTATAATTTAATTACCTCCGCCACCAAAGGTGGGATGAAGGAGGTTATGTTTTCACCCCTGTCTGTTTGTCTGTGAACAAAATATCTCAAAAAGATGTGGACGGATTCGGACGAAATTTGACAGATATGTAGCGTATGTCACAAGGACGAAATGATTAGATTTTGGTGAAGATTCAGATCCGGCTACAAGAATATTTTAAGTGAATCTTCACAATTGGGATATCGGACCAAAAACGATACATAGCAGAATTTCTCAAAAAGTTATGGACGGATTTGAACGAAACTTGGTGGGCAGGTTGTGTGTCTGACAAGGACGATTCGATTCAATTTTGGTGACGATCTGAATATGGATTCGGATATGAGAATTATTTAATTTTTAGTTGATTCTTGACAATTGGGATATCGGGCCAAAACAATACTTAGCAGGACATCTCACAAAGTTATGGATGGATTTGGACGAAACTTGGTGGACAGATTGTGTTTCTGACAAGGACAAATAGATTCGATTTTGGTGAAGATCTGAATATGGATTCGGATATTAGAATTATTTAATTCTTTAAGTGATTCTTCACCATTGGGAGATCAGGCCAAAACAATACATACCAGGACATCTCACAAAGTTATGGATGGATTTGGACGAAACTTGGTGGACAGGTTGTGTGTCTGACAAGGAAGAATCGATTCAATTTTGGTGAAGATCTGGATCCAGATAGTATAATTTTTTAAGTGATTCTTCACCATTGAGTGATTTGGCCAACCCGGTGGAGGTATGCTCTCCACTGAGTGCCGTTCTAGTTAATTTATTTACTAAATTATTTCTAGTTAATTAATTAGTTAAGTTCTAGTTAATTAATCAATGATCCACCTTTGCTGACTGACTCTCCACACATGCACACTCACCGTACTGTTGCACAACGTAAGGATCACACTCCTGACAGTGAGTGCAGAGCGCTGCCACAAGAAGGCAAAGCAACAGCAAACGTGCCACGTTCGTCATTCTCGGGACGAGGACCCAGGAGCACGTGGCACGGACAAGAATGCGACCGACGTCCGAAAAGAGCATCATGATCACGGTGACGGGACAGACGCTCCAGGTGGGGGAACCTGAGCCGCTCACAAGGACGTTTCTTGCCGACGTTGCTCGATGTTCCCAAACGGTCCTGATCCGCTTTGCCTTTGGCTACGGACGACGTGTCTGAGCCCCTTCTGCGGACCCTCGCCCCCCTACCTCCTCCTCCTGCTCCGTCTGGACGGAATTAGCGAGCACCCCTCCCGCGGAACAACTTCTAACTTGCAACAAAAGTTTCACCGTTTGAACGTTGTTTCACGATTACGTCGCGACGTTTAGCGTGTGATCTGTGAAATAACCTGTGTATCGGTGAGTCCTCGACTTTATACCTTCACAGGTTACATTCAATGTGGAAATGGCACAAACTTTACGAGAAACAGTAAAGTTTTTCGGTGAATACAAAATACTGAACGTCGTGTTCACCTAGTGACGATTAGACGGGATTGATCGACGTTATAAGGTGTTAGTGCAGTTTGCTTACACATTGTAAGCAATAAAGAACCATGATGCATCGTTCGTAGGCAGATAATAAATAGAAGCGTTATGATTATAGGTAAGCATCACCGACCTGCTGCTAGATATCGATTGCGGCCATCCTAAAGGTGGCCGGAGGAATTATGTTTTCGGGTTGTCTGTCCGTCCGTCCTTTCGTCAGATTGAGACTAAACTTTCAGGGTAGGAGCGACACCCATGTAGAATGTTTTAATGATAATTTACCCAAGCTATCGACTCTTTTCGTGTGTCATCGACTCGGCATGGCGATTAAAAGTTGATCATGAAAACGTCATTGGTCACATGGTTTGGCAGCCATATTGGATTGAAGGAAAAGATTAAATAATTATATCTCAGAAACCGATTAGCCTGTCGATATGAAATTTTACAAACGTCGTTTAACACCGTTGCTGCATGTAGTTTGAAAATGATGACATCATAGGTCACATGGTTTGACAGCCATCTTGGATAGAAAAACGAACCTCATCTGATCAACACAAAACTTCACAACCGTGATCCCCTACCCGTACATATGCAGAGTGCACATTTTTGATGTCATATGTCATATGTTTGGCGGCCATATTAGATTGAAAGCCTACATTTTTTTTTTAAAAACCCTTCTCCGAAACTGCTTCACCGTTCGATGTGAAACCTGTCTTATCTGGTAAAAATGTAATACTTCAGAACAGCTGAAGGGATCTCAATCAAACGTGTTTATTTTTAGAACAGTCAACGAGGGCATCTACCCATTGTCACGGGCAGGGACTACACGGAGGCATATTGGCGACGCAGTCACATTGCTCTAGTTTTTAATTTTTTTGGACGCATTTATGGTTGTTACCGAAAATTTTCAGTTACAGATGCTTTCTGATGGTTCTGTGCTTTTTCTCGGTACATCAGCTTAGATGTCCGCCGGCACGCCAAATTTCAGCTTTTCACGTCACCCAGAAGGTACCGAACATTAATATCACTCAGTGAGTGTGTGTAGTTAGAATGAGCTTTATGTATTAGATAACACACCTGGATCCCTCTAGCAATAGATACTGAGCTGTTGTAGTGATGTGGTACAAGCAGACAGGATAGCCGCTTTAATAGGATTTTCTCCAGGTCGCTGCTTTCTGCCTGCACAACGACAAGCACATTTTCTAACTGGGTTTTTAATCCAACCCGAGAGATTTTTGAACAGAGAGACAGACAATGATAAAGAAAGAAACAAAAAGGGGGATTTTCATGTGCATTTACTATTTAAAGGCAGTTTTTGAATAAATAAGAGGATGTGAATTGCAGGTACACTGCCACGTACAGACACGTGGCTTGTGCTCATTCCTTTCTCTTACCTGTGAATAAATAGGTGTATCTGGTGTGCATTTCAAGAACTTACAGGTGAAACTAAACGAACCGTTGTCATGGTGTCAAGGCAGTAATCTGACAAAAACACCATCAGTTTAAAAAACGAAACAAATATAAAATAATGAACGATTTAAAAAAAGAATACATTTACAATCTTCATCATTTACTAGCCATTTACTAGGCTACATTCAACAAATGTAAGACATATAGTATGTCCAATATGGTCGGTACATTCATTTGTGCATTCAGTGCAGTGCTTTGTGTACATTTAGGCCTCCTGGCTCTCAACTGCCCCTGAACACTGCGTGAAGGGTCATGTTTTAATGGACCACCTCTACTGCCCCTGAAGACTGCGTGAAGGGGTGGTGTTTTAGTGAACCTCAGCTGCCCCTGAACACTGCGTGAAGGGTCATGTTTTAGTGGACCACCTCTACTGCCCCTGAAGACTGCGTGAAGGGGTGGTGTTTTAGTGGACCACCTCTACTGTCCCTGAACACTGCGTGAAGGGTCATGTTTTAGTGGACCACCTCTACTGGCCCTGAACACTGCGTGAAGGGTCATGTTTTAGTGGACCACCTCTACTGCCCCTGAACACTGCGTGAAGGGGTGGTGTTTTCGTGGACCTCCGTTGCCCCTGAACACTGCGTGAAGAGGTGGTGTTTTTGTGGACCTCAGTTGCTCCTGAACACTGTGTGAAGAGGTCATGTTTTAGTGGACTTCTGCTGCCCCTGAACACTATATTAAGAGGTTATGTTTTAGTGGACCTCTGCTGCCCCTGAACACTGCGTGAAGAGGTTGTATGTTTTAGTGGACCTCACTTGCCTCTGAACACTGAATGAAGGGGTCGTGTTTCAGTGCACCTCTACTGCCCCTGAACACTGCGTGAAGAGGTGGTGTTTTTGTGGAACTCTGTTGCCCCTGAACACTGCGTGAAGAGGTTGTGTTTTAGTGGACCTCAGTTGCCTCTGAACACTGAATGAACGGGTCGTGTTTCAGTGGACCTCTGCTGCCCCTGAATACTGCGTGAAAAGGTGGTGTTTCAGTGGACCTCTGCTGCCCCTGAACACTGCGTGAAGAGGTCATGTTTTAGTGGACCTCTGCTGCCCCTGAACACTGCGTGAAGAGATCATGTTTTTGGTGGACCTCTGCTGCCCTGAACACTGCGTGAAGAGGTCATGTTTTAGTGGACCTCTACTGCCCCTGAACACTGCGTGAAGAGGTCATGTTTTGGTGGACTTCTGCTGCCCCTGAACACTGTGTGAAGAGGTCATGTTTTAGTGGACCTCTGCTGCCCCTGAACACTGCGTGAAGAGGTCATGTTTTGGTGGACCTCTGCTGCCCCTGAACACTGTGTGAAGAGGTCATGTTTTAGTGGACCTCTGCTGCCCCTGAACACTGCGTGAAGAGGTCATGTTTTGGTGGACCTCTACTGCCCCTGAAGACTGCGTGAAGAGGTCATGTTTTAGTGGACCTCTGCTGCCCCTGAACACTGCGTGAAGAGGTCATGTTTTAGTGGACCTCTGCTGCCCCTGAACACTGCGTGAAGAGGTCATGTTTTGGTGGACCTCTACTGCCCCTGAAGACTGCGTGAAGAGGTCATGTTTTAGTGGACCTCTACTGCCCCTGAAGACTGCGTGAAGAGGTCATGTTTTAGTGGATCTTTCCTGCCCTTCGTACACTGCATGCAGACTGAAGGGGTCATGTTTTGAATGTTTAAGCCTGATTGAGCAAAACTGCTCCGACTCTCTTCTGGCACAGTTATAGATAGCCGAACCGGGTTTACGAAGCCTCTCATTTAAAAGCAATAATCGACAAAAGCTTCTGGTATCCCACATTGACACAAGGCATTTGCAAACAGGCAGAAAGCCCCTTCTTTTGTTGGAAAAAGGTGTGTCTACCTATCTGTGCTTGGATCTCTTCCTGTCTGATATTCCCTTGCAATCACATTATTATTTCCCACCCTGTGACTGGACATTCTATCCCCCTCTCTCCCTGATTGGATGATCAGGCACAATTGAGATTGAAGACTTAGGCCTACTGCTCAGAGAGGTAATAAGGTTGTGGATCCACTGTTCAGAAAGTTTCTGGGATTGAAAACTTTATGATGGATGGTTTCCTGCTGATGATTGGGATCACCTTTAAATCAGGCAGGCGGTAATCTCAAGGAATTCCTTATATATATATATATCCCTTTCCGCCCCTTCTCCCCATGCCACCCTCCCCCTTTCTCTGGCCCTTTCCGCTCTATCTCCCCTTCTCTCCATTTCTCTTACTCTCTCTCGCCCTTTCCTCTATCTCTCTCCCTCCTCCATCCCCTCCCCCCTCCTTCCCCTTCACTTCTTCTCTCTCTCTCTCTCTCTCTCTCTCTCTCTCTCTCTCTCTCTCTCTCTCTTTCTCCCTCTCCCTTTCCTTCCTCCCTCTCTCAGCCAGAAATTGAAATAAAGATGCCATAATTTGGTCAGCAGCCCAGCCACCCCCATCCCCCAACCCTCGTCCTTAAACCGCCCACCCATGTGGACGTGCCATTCGGAGAGGTTCCGGCTTGAAGGGCCAAAACCTTGATGATGTACAGTTCTCATCTGACCATTAAATCAGGCATTTATTAATCTGAAATAATTGCTCCAATCTCCCTCACACCCTCTCCCCACCCCTCTCAATCTCTTTTATTCTTCTTCCCTCTCATCTGTCCTTTTGTTCTCTAAATGCAACTGTCCCTGGGGAGGCTCCGAGTTGGTAAGTTGTTCTGTTGAGGTGTTTACCGAAAGAGGTTGGTTTGTAAACTCAGGACTTATTATAAAGCCCTGGCTGGTACCACCTTAAAGGAGGCAACTTGTGTTGACTGCTAAAGTGACGTTTTGCTCATGTTGCACGTGTTAGCTTCTCCAGCAACGCGCCCCCTAGCCAAGTAATTGGAAGAGGATCTGCAATATGTTCCAGATACAATTCAACAATCCAACCACAGTTTTATCATTGTCATATATTATCTCTCATGCCACGCCGGTTGTCCTCAGGATGGAGTGGGTGACAGACTGGAGGGTCCTGCATCCGAGCCCAATGGCTCGCCAGAATATGGGAGCCGAGGTAGAGGCGCACCATTCTTTCGGGGTTCTGGCAGTGCGTCCCTCCTGACTAAGCGGTTTATGAGCCCCTCCAGAACTCCGCGACACTGGCGCTGCAGCAGTGAGTATACAAAAGGGTCGAGGGCTGCCTTGCTGTAGGCGAGACATTTCGTAAACAGCCCCCATGGCCGAGCAACACTCACCCAAGGCAGCAATTCGAGCAGCCTGTGGGGAAAGAGCCGGACACAATTATTTCATGTGCACTTTTAGAATTGTAAAGACGTATTTGTTCGTGCACATAATTTGAGTTGCTATGTGATTTAGTTTGAGATATCTGAATTCTCTGATGTACCGTACTCTTCACAGAGTGTCGGTGTGCTGAAGCAGCTTCCTGAGCAAGGGTTATGCTCGGTAGTTTGCCATTGCATTCCCAGAAGTTGTTAGGGCAGGAATTTGGAATTTGGTCAGGGAGCCGGCGATAGCTCGTCTACGCTTTGTGAAGGACACTGTGGGGTCTTGATGTCCACCAAATAATTCTGGCAGATGGGACAACGTCCATCAGAGGGACGGCACACACATCGATGAATCATCCTCAGCGCCTGCGAAACATCAGGATGACAGTTTGGACCTGGGTCGGGATTCGAGCCCAGGCTAGACAGCTTAGAGGCGAGTGTGCCTCTTTCACCTTAGAGGCGAGTGTACCTCTAGAGTCTAGACCATCCTGCCAACCCACATTTCAGATAATTATAAGCAAAATACAATTTGTGTCCACTTCAATCTGAAGGGGTTGTGGTAAGGAATCAGCTTCTCAATTCCTGCCTGAATTGGTTGAAATACAGAAGCATGCATGGAAAACCAGAAACCCGAACCTGTGGACAGATTTTGATCTTTGACTCATGGAAAATACCAAAACGACAGCAATCCAAACTGTTTTTCTGCATCCTGACTGGGACTGTTTGAGAGCCCCTTTTTGCCAAATTCCATGTCTATAAAGGAATGTCACAATGTTTCACCTTTCACCCTTTTTGTTTCTCCTTTCACTTGAAATCAGAATGGGGGACGAAAATTGAAAAAAGGGTCTTGGTGTATTGGACCTAGGGTAGTCCCATACGATATTTGGGGTTTGGGTATATGAGACAATTGGAGCTCCAATTGCTCCAAAGAGCTCCAATTGCCATCTCCAATTGCTCCAAAGAGCTCCAATTGCCATCTCCAATTGCTCCAAAGAGCTCCAATTGCAATCCCTGCCATATTTGGGGTTAAGGTGCATTGGACCAAGGGAGCTCCATTCCAAATTTTGAGTCTGTGTGTGTGTCAAACTTGGGTATATTGGACCGCACTAGCTCGATGCCATATTTAAGGCAGATTGGCCTAGAAATGAAGGAAAGTTGTGCGATTGTAAATTTTTGGAATGAAAGAAAGAATGAGTAAAGGAAAAGCAATATCTCTTGGCTTGTAGGATGGAAGACGTAGATTATAACGATCACCAGACTTGCAAGATCTGCCAAGCGGGAAACACAAAGGCACAACCAACTGAAGATTGATTTTTTGCAAAAAAGGGGATAAGTCAGCAAATCCAACATTTCAACCACAGAGTGAATTTCATCAGGGACTCGCCATCTTGCCCAGTGTGGATTATCCCAACTACAAGCTGTTCTTTAATGCAAGTGATAATCTTTGTGACCTTCTCTAATGTACCTGCTCCAATGCCATGGATTCATGGTTTATAACTTCAAAAGCACATTTGTGATTTAACTTTTTTTCCTCTCTCCAAGAGCAAGGCTCATGGAAGAGCAAGGTTGAACTGACAGTGGGGTAGCAGGACAACAACTGTACAAAACCACCATGGGAAAAGAAGAGAGAGACAGAGAGAGAGACAGAGAGAGAGACAGAGAGAGACAGAGAGAGAGAGAGAGAGAGAGAGAGAGAGAGAGAGAGAAAGAGAAAGAGAAAGAGAAAGAGAAAGAGAAAGAGAAAGGGAAAGGGAAAGAGAAAGAGAAAGAGAAAGAAGATGTTACATGGAAGCCAGCAAATAAGAGGGTTGAAAGAAGTAGTCTTTCTCATGAAGGTTAGTGTCAATCTGCACCAGTGGACAGGTAGAGCAATAGATGAAATGAACAAAACGTTAATTGATGTATAATAACCGCTGTGGGAAGCAAGAGGAAGTTTCCGTTTCGGGCGATAACCCTTCGTCGGAGCCAAAGAGAAAGAAGGGTTAGAGGTGAGGAAAGAATTAAGGTAGAAGCAAGAAGGGACATAGGATGGGATTGCTTCATTGGTGGGTGTGTCTGGGTGGGGTCAGGGAGCACGTGAGAAAGGAAGGGGGGGGGGTGGGGGGGGGGTCTTGGCAGAGAGAGTGAGATAAATGGGCTTAAGCTCAAGGGGATTGCAGAGACTGGGATAAAAGTGAAAATGATCAGGAAAAGAGTGACAGAAGGACATTAGATGAAACTAAAAGTGACAGGACTAGACTCATTGATTAGAGAAACTAATAAGAGTGGAGCAAATAAAAATAATAATATCAATAATAATGAAAATTGTAAAATATAAAAATATTAAACCCATTTTTACCCTCCCGGAGGGGAGGGTATTGCATTTAAGTCCATTTGTTTGTCTGTTTGTTTGTCCGCACAGAATAAATATGATTTTCTCTGCAACCGTTGGTCCGATTGACAGGAAATTTTCATCGTAGGTGCAACTCCACCTGTATAATTTTTTATCATAAGTATGACGTCATAGGTCACGTGTTATGGCATCTTGGAAAAACCGTAACACTTTGTATCTCTATATCTCCGAAAGCACTGCATAGAAGAAATTGAGACATGGCTCATTGTAAAGAACTCTCCATGGCGAATAAAATATGTTAATGATGATGTCATAGGTGCCTCCATTATGACGTCATAATTCGACAAGTACAAAACTTTATCGATCAAGATGAAATGAGCGTCATCTAGGGATAAATTGGTGGAGAAAAATAATAATGATGATGTCATCAGTCATGTGGTTCGGTCGCCATCTTGGAAAAACCGGAAAAAAAAAGCACCTCTATATCTCTGAAAGTGCAGCAGAGAAAAAATTGAGACATGGCTCATTGTAAAGAACTCTCCATGGGGAATAACACATGTTAATGATGATGTCATAGGTGCCTCCATTATGACATCATAATTTCGTTCAGGCCGAACATATCGTCAAACTTGTCATATATCACAATCGCCATGCTCTACCTTCACGTTTTTCATTGAGTGTGAAACACAAACAAACCGATTGTTAAAATGGCCATCAAATATCGAAAGCATAGACGTTACGAATCTTCCAACGACACAGTTCTTACAGACCCGGCAGGAAGGGTCATGTTATTTACCCAACGCTTGTGGGGTATATAGATTACAGTAGATCTTCGCTCAGTTCTGTAAGTAAAGCTTACCTCATGGATGTCTGGATTCCTCCATATTTCTTTGTTTAATGTTTTTTTTTTTTTTTTTTTGTTTTTTTTTGTTTGTTTGTATACAAGATCGAGGCTCGTGAAAGAGCGAACATTAATCACACAGAAAGACAAACCGACACATAAAACATATAACATAGGGAGCGGTAGACAAGATGGGGAGAGAGGGGGAAGGACACAAACACAACATTTGAGAGCAGGGACCGAGAGACATGGAGACATCGAGAGATCTGAGAGAGGGCGAGGGATTTGGGGGGGGGGGGGGGGGTGTGGGAAGGGGGCAGTGGGAGAGGTATAAAACATATGGACACTGCCAGGACTTCCAGGAAAAAAGTTGGAATTTCAAACAAGGTGGATCTGGGGTGAACTAGCGGGGGTAGAAAAGATCAAGGTTTTGGATGGGGGAAGAAAGGAGATGGTGGTGAACAGCTGTTTTAAAGACCTGGAGGGAGGAGTGGGATTGAAGGGAGTGAGGGAGTTTGTTCCAGAGGCGGGAGAAAAGAGGAATGAAAGAGTGAAGGTGAGCGGAGAGCCGAGATTTCGGCAGTTTAACCATCAGAGGGTTGCTGGCAGATCTTGTGCGACCTGTAGGAATATTTGGGGGACAGAGCACAGAGAGAGCTGGGGGTGCAAGGCCGGAGAGGAGTCGGTAGAAGACAGAAAGACCACCTACCTGCCTGCGGTGAGTGAGTGAAAGGCCCTCAGAGATAGCTTCATCGCGGGAGATTCCAATAATTCTGAAAGCTTTGGTTTCAACAGCGTGAAGCCGAGCTAGGTGTGAGGCAGGAGCACCGGCCCATAGGGGAGAACAGTATTCCATTGAGCTGCGGATGAAAGCCTTGTATGTGGTGAGGAGCTCAGGTGTGCCGAGGAAGGACTTCGCACGACGGAGGATGCCCAGTCGGCGACTGGCTTTGGAGGCCAGCTTGGAAATGTGGTTTTCCCAAGAAAGATCATGGCAGATAGTGAGACCCAAAATCTTGAGCGACAGAACTTCTTGGAGAGGATTGTTGAGAAAGTAGATGGGAGGGTTGTCCAGTCGATCTTTTCGGAGAGACATAGTAAGAGTGTGAGATTTGTCAGGATTGAAAGACATGTTCCACTTGTTTGACCAGTCTGTGATTTTGTCCAGGTCTTCAGAGAGTGAGGAGGCAGCAGACTGCCGATCTGAGGGAAGAGGAATGGAGCGGCAGAGAGTGGAGTCATCAGCAAAGAGATAGAGAGGATTTTCGAGAGAGTCAGAGAGATCATTGATGAAGACCAGAAAAAGCACGGGGCCCAGAACACTGCCTTGGGGAACTCCAGCCTGGACAGGAAGAGGAGATGAGAGAAACCCATTCAGGGCCACACGTTGACGACGACTAGAGAGGAAGTCCGCCAGCCATGCGTGGAGATTTCCATGGATACCAAAGGAGGAGAGTTTGGTGAGCAGAGCGGGGTGCCAGACCGTGTCGAAGGCACGTGATATGTCGAGGGAGACAGCTCTAATTTCCTGTTTGGCATTGAGGACCTCCATCCATTGTTGAGACAGCAGAAGCAGCATGTCCAGAGTAGAGTGACCTGGTCTGAAACCAAATTGATGATCAGAGATCAAGCCATTGGAGAAGAGGAAAGATTTCATATCAGAAGCAATGATGGATTCCATGACTTTGCTGATAATTGGGAGAAGGCTGATTGGTCTGTAGTTGCTAGGATCTGTTTTTGCACCTTTTTTGTGCAAGCGGTGATGTTGGCTGATTTCCAAGCAGATGGCAGTTGACCTTGAGCAAAAGAGAGGGTGAAGAGAACAGAGAGAGGGTGAGATAGAGCAGCAGAGCAGGATTTTAGGACCCGTGGGCTGATGCCGTCGGGTCCAGTTGCAGAATCAGAGTCGAGGGTTGACAGAAACTTTTCCACCTTGTCAGGAGGAAAGGACACGGAGTCCAGGAGCAGCAGGGTACGACTGGGTATGGTGGGTACAGAGAGGGATGGGTTTGGGACACAAGATTTAGAGGCAAACACAGAGTTGAGGCATTCAGCTTTTTCACGTGCGGAGTCAGCTGTGTAGCCGTTTGAGGTAAGGGAGGGGATGGAGGGGGAACAAACACCAGAAACGGATTTGACCAGACGCCACCAGGATTTGGAAGAGGGAGACAGATAAGAGAGTTCGGTCTTGAGAACGGAGAGATATTGTTTCCTGGCTCTCCTGAGGGTGGACACACACTTGTTTCGGGCTTTGTGAAAGGAAATGAGATTTCCTTCCGTTGGATTTGCTTTCCAGGAGACGAAGGCAAGTTGTTTCTGGGCAACAGCCTCACCACAAGATTCCGTGTACCATGGACGGGAGGAAGGGTATGACAACTGAAGACGAGATGGGATAAATCTGTGCATGAGAGAGAGCAATTTACTTTGGAAGAATTCCCAGGATGAGTTGATGTCAGAGGTGGTAGAGATGGGAGACCAGTCCAGATGATTGATGGCTGCTTGAAGACCGTGCCAGTTGGCCTGAGTGAAATGCCAGACTCGTCTACGCTGAGCAGGCTCCCTGAGGATGGTCAGAGAGATGTCCACTTTAACAAGGACATGATCAGATGATCCGATCGGAGCAGAAGAAGAGCAGCAGACATTTTCAGGGAAGTTAGTCATAACCAAGTCCAGAAGAGAAGATGTTCCGTTGACTGAGATCCGGGTCGGGAAATTGACAGATTGTGTCAGTCCCAGTGAGTCGCAGAAGTCCTTTGCTGAGGAGCCATGGCTGGTGAGAGAGGTACCCACACCCAGCCAACTGGCATGATGACAGTTGAAATCACCACATATGAGGAAGAGAGAGTTGGGATGAGTAGATAGAAGTTGGTCCATATCATCAGACAGCGAGATGTAGATGGAGTCATCACTGTTTGGTGGACGGTACAACACACATATGAACAAGAGGTGGGAGCGAAGGGGAAGCCGTAGCCAGAGGTATTCCTGGGGGTGAGGTGGAGAGAGTGCAGTGCAGGGCGAGTGAGGAAGAGAGTTTTTGATAAAGATAGCAACCCCGCCTCCAGGACGAGGCTCAGGTCTATCATACCGGAGGAGGGAGTAGCCCGGGAGAGATACTATGGAATCAGAGACATCATAAAGGAGGAAAGTTTCTGTTAAGCAGATCACGTCTGGTTTGACAGAAGCAACCTGTATGGAGAGATCAGTTAAGTTTGAACGAAGGCCCCGGATGTTTGAGGTCCATACCGTTAATGAAGAGGAAGGGGGAGCATCAGATACAGAACAGGGGGGAGGAGCGGTAGGGTAAGATGTGGAAGAGGTATGTTTGTTACATACCTCTTCATAATGTTCAGAAATGTTATAAACAGCATTAACGACTGTTTAAAAAGCTAATCATATGTGTTTGTGGTTTATAATCTTTTACAAGCCCGGCTACGCCGCTGTTCGATTCCCGTCTTGTTTTTAATTGTTATTAAAAAAAAAAAAATTGGATTAAAATGGTACGAGCTGCTTCCTTTTTTGACGTTCAGCATTTAAAAGGATATAGCATGAACAATGCTGGAAAGGCAATGGCAAACCACCCATGATAAACCTTGCCAAGAAACTGCTTTGGAGGCATTAAGCTCTCAAAAAGTGTATGGTACATCAAAATCAATGAATAATGTGAGTATGCCAATAAAGTACATTCTATTAGGAACATGTTTTTATCTGTATTGTATGTATTCTTAGAATGCGCGTAGGTTTATACAGTAAGTACGATTGGAATGTGAGTACTTCTATAAAATACATATGATTGGAATGTGAATCAATACAATAATACCGAAAAAGTCTGTTTGTGTGTATGAACACACAAACATAAATATGAAGCCGTATGAACATAAATCTACGTCATCAATACACCGCACAAATACAACAGCTTATAAACACCACACAACATGTCCTGGCGAGGGTCTGCAATCTCTGATTGCTCTTTCTAGTGTGTTTTGTTTTTCATTGCCAGACCACGTGACCGATCAAAAATACATTTCATATTCAAGTTTCTATTTGTTGTCTGGACTATCGATGACTCAAAATATGTTTCGTGTTAATTGGACTTTTTTTTTTTTTTTTTACCTCAACGTGGCTGGTAAACCGCTTCACCGATGACGTCGTCTTTAAAAATCCTTTTGTACCATGGGTAGATGATCGTAACCTGATAATATTGAATCGATAGCATTTGCGGTTTCGGATAAGAAGCTTTTTGAAGTTTTCGCTTTTATATGTTTATATATATTTTATATCTTTTTATATATTTTGTTTGTCTGGTTGATTTGTTTGTGAAATAAATGTTAGCTCTTTCACGAGCCTCGATTCAGTATACAAAAAAAAAAAAAAAAAAAAATCCAAGCTGGTTGCCATGGTGATTGCAAAATCAAAATTCCGAAAAAAGTTGGCATTAACTTCCCTTCGTCCCAACATTCCTGCGAAGTTTCAACTTAATTGGAGCAACAGTTCTGGAGAAATAGCTTTTTTTTTAGGTTATATCAACATGAAGTACTCCAAGATGACGTCACCTATGACATCATCATTTTTTGTTTTATTTTTCATTGCGAGACCATGTGAGTGATCAAAACGAAATTTCATATTCAAGTTCTTATTGATGCGAGATGCCGCAAAAAATGTTTCGTGTTCATCGGAGAAATTGTTTTTTTTTACCTCAACGTAGCCCGCCAAGGCGCTTCACCGATGACGTCATCTTGAAGAACGTTTTTGCACAATGGGTAAATTATCATCACCTGATAAGAATCAAATCAATAGCATTTGCGCTTTCGGAGAAGAAGATTTTCTTTTAAGTTTTTGCTTAAATCCAAGCTGGTTGCCATAGTGATTGCAAAATCAAAATTCCGAACAAAGATGGCATCAACTCCCATTGGCCCCAACATTCCTGTGAGGTTTAAACTTAATCGGAGCAACAGTGACGACGCTACAGCTTCCACAAAATTCGGCGGAAAGAATAATAATAAGTCTAATAACAATAGGAGACCAAGTCTTTTATATTCTTGGTCCCCTAAATATATACTGTATATAATATATTTAAAAAATATATATATATACACAGTCACGTGAAAAAGTAAGTACACCAAATGTAAAGTTTCGACTTTTTCAACATATTTCAACGTACAGCTATTTGATCTTCATTTCAACAATATTGAAAGATAAAGGTGATATTGTGGCGGACACAAAAGCCCACTGGCGTGGTGACATCATTCCACGCACCAAGTGGGCGGTGGCCACGCCCGAGGGGTAGGCGTGGCCTCAGGATATACACCGGGCGACCAGCCCGGAAGAGTTCAGTGTTACAGTGTAGTCTTACAATAAAGACGTTCATATGTTACCGCTTGTCCGCTTCCTCCTTGCTCACAAGCAGCGCGCGTAACGCCGCGCTTTACTGGTGACCCTCGACGTTGGATCTGCCGTAGCGATCCTTCCGAACACGACGCCATTGCAATGGCCAACGACAAGTCAATGGCGATTAAACTTCCCGAATTTTGGGAGGCCCAGGCCGAGGTCTGGTTCGTTCAAGCCGAAGCCCAATTTCAGCTTCGGCGCCTCACCAACGACGACCTGCGCTACTGCCATGTCGTTGCCTCCCTCGGGCCCGGCACGGCCGCTCGAGTTGTGTCCGTCCTTCGCCACCCACCGGACGGCCACAAGTACGAGGCACTCAAGCGGCTACTCCTAGCCACGTTCAGCCTCACGGACGACGCACGGGCCGACCGCCTCCTGGATCTCCCCGAGCTCGGTGAGACGTGCCCGTCGGTCCGAATGGACCATATGCTGTCACTGTTGGGCGACGAAGCCCCCGGTTCGCTATTCCGGGCGCTTTTCCATCGCCAACTTCCAGCGCAGGTTCGCCTCGCGTTGGCCGGGACCGGGCTAACGGAACCCCGAGCATTGGCGGCCGAGGCGGACAAGTACTTCGCCGCTTCGGACACGCGGGCGAGCGTTGGCGTGGCCGTCACGGCCTTCGACGCTGCTGTTCCACAGCATCATCTTCTACAGCACGCTGAGTTTCAGCAGCATGCTGATACGCACCTCGTGAACGCCGCCACGCCCCGCCCACCGCCGCGGCGAAAACCGCCACCGCGGGGAAACCCGTCGACTCCACCGGCCTGGCGGAGCCAGCCGCGCTCCTCCAGCTCCACCACCTGGTGCTGGTTCCACGCCAAGTTCGGCCACGAACCTCGGCGGTGTCATCCGCCGTGCTCCTTCAACGGGTCGGGAAACGCCCGGGCCGGCGCTCAATTGTGGCGATGAGCGCCGGCCGTTCGAGCAGCCTGCTGTTCATAACGGACACCTTCTCCGGGCGCCGTTACCTGTGCGACATGGGAGCACAGGTGAGTGTCATTCCCGCCGGCACGTCAGACAAGCACGCCGCGGGTGGGGGCCCCGCGCTGCTTGCCGCGAACGGGACGCCCATCCGTACGTACGGAAAACGCTGCCTCTCTCTGCGGTTTGGAGGGCAGGTTTTCCGATGGACGTTCGTCACCGCCGACGTGCCCATGGCACTGCTTGGCGCGGACTTCCTGTGCGCTAATGGGCTCCTGGTCGACGTCAAGCGCAGATGGCTTGTCCAGGCCGAGACGTTCAGCTCGCTCGCATGTGCGTTGCCCAGCTCAACGAGCGGCTTGCCAAGCGGCTTGCCGAACGATTCGGTTCCGGCCACGTTGGTCTGTACGCTTCCGGCAGCGGACGCATTCACCCGCCTCCTCGCCGGCTTCCCGGCCCTCACGCGGCCCACCTTCTCGGCGGGGGCCGTCAAGCACGGGGTGGCCCATCACATCCCCACCGTCGGGCCACCGGTCTACGCCCGGGCACGCCGCCTCGAGCCGACGAAGCTGGCGGTGGCAAAAGCGGTGTTCGCTACCCTGGAGCGACTCGGCATCGTTCGGCGCTCAGAGAGCGCTTGGGCGTCGCCGCTGCACATCGTGCCGAAGCCCGGCGGGGGATGGCGACCGTGCGGGGACTATCGCCGTCTCAATGACGCCACGACTCCCGACCGCTACCCCGTCCCCCACATTCAGGACTTTTCCGCCCGTTTGGCGGGCAGGTCCTTCTTCTCGAAGGTGGACCTCATACGCGGCTACCATGAGGTCCCCGTCAGGCCGGAGGACGTCCCGAAGACGGCGGTCATCACGCCATTCGGACTCTTCGAGTTCCTGCGCATGCCCTTCGGTCTGAAGAATGCGGCTCAGGCGTTCCAGCGACTGATGGACAGCGTCCTGCGCGACTTGGATTTTGTCTACGTCTACCTGGACGATATCCTCGTCGCCAGCGCGTCCCGCGAAGAGCACCTACGCCACCTCCGCACGCTCTTCGAACGCCTGGGCCAGCATGGCCTGATTGTGAACCCCGCAAAGTGCCGGTTCGGCGCCGCCACAATCGATTTTCTGGGGCACCGTGTCACCAGGCACGGAGCCGTCCCCCTGCCGGCCAAGGTGGAGGCGGTGAAGGGGTTTCCGCGCCCCCGCATGATCAGAGGGCTGCAGGAGTTCCTGGGCATGGTGAACTTTTACCATCGGTTCCTGCCCCGTATCGCCCAGCTCCTGCGCCCCCTGCACGAAGCTCTCCGAGGTAAGCCGGGCAAAGGCGACGTTACCTGGACCGAGCAGATGGACACGGCGTTCACGGGCGCGAAGCTTGCCTTGGCTAACGCCACCATGCTCGCGCACCCGGCGCCCGATGCACCGATCGCCCTCACCACCGATGCCTCGGACTACGCGGTGGGCGCGGTGCACGAGCAATGGGTGCATGGAGCTTGGCAACCGCTGGCGTTCTTTAGCCGGCAGCTTCGCCCGCCCGAACGCCGTTACAGTACCTTCGACCGCGAGTTGCTCGGACTTCACTTGGCGGTCAGGCACTTCCGCCATCTGCTCGAGGGCCGGGCGTTCACTGCCTTCGTCGACCACAAGCCGCTGATCTTCGCGATGGGCAAGGTCACCGAGCCGTGGTCGGCCCGGCAGCAGCGTCACCTCTCGGCCGTGTCCGAGTACACGACGGACATCCAGCACGTCGCGGGGAAGGACAACCCGGTGGCGGATTGCCTTTCCCGGGCCGTCGCCCACGCAGTCCACCTCGGCATCGACTATGCCCGGATGGCAGCGGACCAGGCCGCTGACCCCGACATCCAGGCCTTGCGGACCGCCGTCACGGGCCTCCGCGTCACCGAGGTGCCGTTCGACGGCACGGGCGCGGCCCTCTTGTGCGACGTCTCCCTCGGGCGTCCTCGCCCCATTGTGCCCGCGGGCTGGCAGCGCCAGGTGTTTGACGCCATCCACGGCCTGTCCCACCCGGGCGCGAGGGCCTCCCAAAGGCTGATCGCCGACAAGTTCGTCTGGCATGGCCTCCGGAAGGCCGTCCGCGGCTGGGCCAGGACATGCCTCGCGTGCCAGCGCGCCAAGGTGCACCGGCACACCCAGGCCCCGTTGGCCCCGTTCACGGTGCCGGAACGCCGGTTTGACCACGTCCACGTGGACCTGGTGGGACCTCTGCCCCCCTCGCGGGGTTTCACCCACGTCCTCACCATGGTGGACCGCACCACCCGGTGGCCGGAGGCCGTGCCCTTGGCGTCGACAACGGCGGCCGATGTCGCGCAGGCTTTCATCGCCACCTGGGTCGCCCGGTTCGGCGCCCCCTCAGACATCTCATCCGACCGCGGCCCCCAGTTCACCTCAGAGCTCTGGGGGGCGGTTGCGCAGGGGCTCGGGGTCCGGCTGCACCGAACCACGGCCTACCACCCCCAGGCTAACGGCCTGTGTGAGCGATTTCACCGCTCATTGAAGGCCGCGCTCCGGGCCACCCTCCGCGACGGCGGCTGGGTCGACAGGCTCCCCTGGGTCCTGCTGGGCCTCCGGACGGCGCCCAAGGAGGACCTGCGCGCATCCGCGGCGGAGTTGGTCTTCGGGCAACCGCTGCGGGTGCCGGGCGAGTTCCTCCCCGACTCCACGGCACCATGGTCCGCGGCACAGCAGCGCTCCGCTCTGCAAGAGACCGCCCAGAGGTTCGCCCCGGTGCCAACGGCATGCCACGGGCACCCACCGACGCACGTCGCCCCGGAGCTTCGCACGGCGGAGTACGTCTTCGTCCGCCACGATGCCCATCGGACACCACTGCGGCCCCCGTACGACGGGCCTTTCCGCGTGCTGGAGACCGGGGCGAAGCACTTCACCCTGGACATCGGCGGTACTCCTGACCGCGTTTCGGTAGACCGCCTCAAGCCGGCCCACCTCGACGTGGACCATCCACCGCCAGTGGCCCGACCCCCACGTCGGGGCCGCCCTCCTGCGGGCGGACCCCCGGCACCGCCCAGCCCCGCCGCCACGGCGCCCCCCGGTCCTGCACCCATCCCAGGGGCAGCCAGGGGCATCCCACCTGGTATCCCTGCACCCCAGACGCCGCCGATCGCCAGGGGGCGCTTCGGCCGGGTCATTCGTCTGCCCCGCAAACTGGCCCTCCAGGTGCGCGGGAATTCTGGGGGGGCGCGTGTGGCGGACACAAAAGCCCACTGGCGTGGTGACATCATTCCACGCACCAAGTGGGCGGTGGCCACGCCCGAGGGGTAGGCGTGGCCTCAGGATATACACCGGGCGACCAGCCCGGAAGAGTTCAGTGTTACAGTGTAGTCTTACAATAAAGACGTTCATATGTTACCGCTTGTCCGCTTCCTCCTTGCTCACAAGCAGCGCGCGTAACGCCGCGCTTTAATATTATATAACAAATATCATGAAACATTTACATTTTGTAGTCCATTGTATAATTTAAATAAACACAAATGCAAATTTCGCATGTGGAAAAAGTAAGTACACACTTGGCTCTAACAGGTGGTATTGCCCCCTTTGGCAGAAACAACCTCAAGGAGGCGTTTCTTATAACTGTCTACCAGTCTCTGACATCGACTGGGAGAAATTTTTGTCCACTCCTCCATGCAGAATTCTTTCAGCTGTGCGATGTTTGAGGGGTTTCTTGCATGCACAGCTCGTCTCAAATCCTCCCACAACATCTCGATGGGATTTAGATCTGGGCTTTGACTTGGCCATTCCAGAACCCTATATTTCTTTCTTTTCAGCCATTCCTTGGTGGATTTACTGGTATGTTTAGGGTCATTGTCATGTTGCAAGGTCCACCCCCGGTTGAGCTTCAACTTTCCGACAGATGGCCTCACATTATCCTCAAGCACCCTCTGGTACAATGAAGAATTCATAGTGGATTCTATGATGGTGAGCTGCCCAGGCCCTGATGCAGCAAAGCTGCCCCAAACCATAATATTTCCACCACCATGCTTTAGAGTTGGTATCAGGTTCTTGTGGTCAAATCTTGTCTACCCCAAAAACCTTGTTTGAAATTCCAACTTCTTTCCTGGAAGTCCTGGCAGTGTCCATATGTTTTATACCTCTCCCACCGCCCCCTTCCCACGCCCCCCCCCCCCCCAAAGCCCTCGCCCTCTCTCAGATCTCTCGATGTCTCCATGTCTCTCGGTCCCTGCTCTCAAATGTTGTGTTTGTGTCCTTCCCCCTCTCTCCCCATCTTGTCTACCGCTCCCGATGTTATATGTTTTATGTGTCGGTTTGTCTTTCTGTGTGATTAATGTTCGCTCTTTCACGAGCCTCGATCTTGTATACAAAAAAAAAACAAAAAAAAAAAAAAAATGCTGTCTTTGGTTTTTGCCAAACATGTCTTCTGGTACTGTGGCCAAATAGCTCTACCTTTGACTCATCTGTCCAGAGCACATTGTTCCCGAAGTGCTGGTCTTTGCCTGGGTGTTCATTGGCAAACTTTAGTCTTGCCCTGATGTTCTTTCTGGACAGCAAAGGATTCCTCCTGGCACACCTCCCATGTAGATCAAATTTGTGCAGCTTCTTTCTCATGGTAGACTCATGCACTTTGACATCAACAGTGGCAAGAGCTACCTGTAGGTCCCGTGATGACATTCTGGGGTTCTTAGAGACTTATTTCAGCATCTTGCGGTCTGCTCTCAGGCTGAACTTGCTGGGGCGGCCTGGCCTGAACAAGTTGGCAGGTGTTTGGAATGTTCTCCACTTGTAGATGATCTTCTGGACAGTGGAATGATTGATTTCAAATTGTTTGGAGATCTTTTTAAATCCCTTCCCAGACCCGTAGGCATCTATAACCTTCTTTCTGAAGGCCTCAGAGAGCTCTTTTGATCTCGGCATGGTGACGCCACACACTTCAACAACAAACAGCAAACCAAACGAAATGTCTGAGGTTTAAATAAGACAGGTTCCTCCAAGACCCTCTCTAACGATGTTCTAATCATTTGCACCTGTGCTGGTGTACCTGATTCTAATTTTAGGTATTTGAAGTAGTGATAAATGTAGGGGTGTACTTACTTTTTCCACATGCGAAATTTGCATTTATGTTTGTTTAAATTATACAATGGACAACAAAATGTAAATGTTTCATGATATTTGTTATATTATATCATCTTTATCTGTCAATATTGTTGAAATGAGGATCAAATAGCTGTATGTTGAAATATGTTGAAAAAGTCAAAACTTTACATGGGGTGTACTTACTTTTTCACATGACTGTACATATATATATAAGAATAGTGATGTGGAGAATGTTATTAGGGGGTAACAGGTGTAACATCGACGAGTTATATCATTAATACATGTTCAGCATAAGTGTGATTTATTTGTGAAAACGATAGAACACGTGTCAAAGTTTGTTTAGGAGCTAATAACCATGACCCCTCCGCACTGTAATATGTCTTCAAGCTTCCCCACCATTCCCGGTCATTAATCTTTCAAATCATTCCCTAAATAATCTGTGTTTCTTTGAAGGGAACTGCATTCCCACCAGATTTCAAACCGCAGCAACAACCCTGTCACCCCCAAAACCCGCAAATCCCTCTCCCCCATGTTGTGGACATGGTAAACCCGGAGAGAGACGGGAGACGATGACGCCAGACTAGCCTGTGTGTACTGTGAGGCTAAGGGGCCCAGCAGCGCCGCCGCCAGACATGTCTCTCTTTCCCGCCAAAAAACCTCGCTATCCAGGCCAGCACCATCCCCATGCAGGTCATGTGACCTCACCCTGTTTAAATCCTCATGGTCCGAATGATTTGAGTTAACGCGTAAGCCATCACGATATCATGGGCGCGTGGGTTTATAGTGTACCAGTGAGTGGGGCATGCTTGCAGACTGCAAGCAACTACTACGTGCAGACATAATAAATATAACCTTTCTATATTTGTCGAAGTGAATTGTGCTTGCATTTTGTAAGTAGTTAAATAATTTATATAAATCAAGAATTAATGAGTAGAATGAGCTCTTTACTTAAAATTCTACACCTGTCGTAATTTTTTATGGAAACACAGCAAAGGTTATAGAATAAGATGCGGAAGAGGCGTATGTTAGCGTTGCCTAGCAACCGGCTCCAGGGCAATTCCACTTTCTCCACATAAAATTTGCAACAGTGACTCAGTGACAGCCATAACAAAATCTAAAGGCCTAATAAGAAATGTGATCTGTGGTCTGAATGGAGTCAGAGCTGCTACAATTTCATGACATTTGTCCTCGTATCGTTTCACCAAACTCTCCTCGTATGGTATCCATGGAAACCTCCACGCATGGCTTGCGGACTTCCTCTCTAGTCGTAGTCAACATGTGGCCCTGAATGGGTTTCTCTTATCTCCCCTTCCTGTTCAGGCTGGAGTTCCCCAAGGTAGTGTTCTGGGCCCTGTGCTTTTTCTGGTCTTCATCAATGATCTCTCTAGCCCTGGTGTTGGGCTAGCGGCTAGGGTGCCAGCTTAGGATCCTAGGATCCTGGGTTCGAATCCCGATCGATCGCTGAATTAACGCCAGGGGGGTTGACTCAGCCTGTTATTCTTCCGAGGTCGGCTAATTGAGTACCAGTTTACTGGTAATTCCCTGCTTGTCGTAAAAGGCGGCAAAAAGGGTTGGCGTCAGGAAGGGCATCCGGCCGTAAAACATTGCTTCAAAAAGGGGACCAAAAAACAACAACAACCACGGTCCCTGAAAAAGGCCAACCCCTGCTTTGCGGGGAAAAATGGCCTCTAAAGGTGGTTTATCAATTATCTCTCTGACTCTCTGGAACATCCTCTCTATCTCTTTGCTGATGACTCCACTATCTGCCGCTCCATATCTCAACCCTCAGATCGGCAGTCTGCAGCCTCCTCACTCTCTGCAGACCTGGACAAAATCACAAACTGGTCAAACAAGTGGAACATGTCTTTCAATCCTGACAAATCTCACACTCTTACTTTGTCTCTCCGAAAAGACCGACTGGACAACCCTCCCATCTACTTTCTGAATAATCCTCTCCAAGAAGTTCTGTCGCTCAAGCTTTTGGGTCTCACTATCTGCCATGATCTTTCCTGGGAAAACCACATTTCCAAGCTGGCCTCCAAAGCCAGTCGCCGACTGGGCATCCTCCGTCGTGCGAAGTCCTTCCTTGGCACACCTGAGCTCCTCACCACATACAAGGCTTTCATCCGCAGCTCAATGGAATACTGTTCCCCCCTCTGGGCTGGTGCTCTTGCCTCACACCTAGCTCGGCTTCACGCTGTTGAAACCAAAGCTTTCATAATCATTAGAACCTCCCGTGATGAAGCTGATTCTGAGGGCCTTTCACTTTCTCACCGCAGGCAGGTTGGTGGTCTTTCTGTCTTCTACCGACTAATCTCCGGCCTTGCTCCCCTTGCTCCGTCTGTGCTCTGTCCCACAAATATTCCTGCAGGACACACAAGATCTGCCAGAAACCCTCTTATGGTTAAACTGCCAAAATCATGACACTCTGCTCACCTTCACTCCTTCATCCTCTTTTCTCTCGCCTCTGGAACAAACTCCCCCACTCCCTTCAATCCCACTCCTCCCTCCAGGTCTTTAAAACAGCTGTTCACCACCATCTCTTATCTTCCCCCATCCAAAACCTTGATCTTTTCTACCCCTGTTAAAACACCCCAAATCCGTCTCTTTGAATCCCCAAATTCTTTCCTGAAATTCCTAGAAGTGTTCATTTGCTTTGTACCGTGTAACCCTCCCTCCTCCCCCTTCCACAGATCGACCAACGTCCCTGTTCTCTACTGTTGTTGTACTTGTGTGCTTCCCTCTCTCCCCCTCTTGTCTCCCACCCTCTTCATTGTATGTTTTATGTGTCTCTTCCACGTGCCTCGATTCTGTATACAATTTTTTTTTTCTGTCCATGTGGTCACCTGGTAAATAATCATTGTTGCGAATTTCATACAGGTACACTTGTGATAGTGGTCCTATCACCATTTGTGCACTCGGTAATATAAAGCGGCATCAACATCGATTCCTTCGGTTTTACAGGACAGTATAGTATTCTTTCAAGCATAACATGTGTCTTAGGGTGGTCCAAAAATTTGAAGATGGATTTTCATTTCTCCCCAAGCCTGCCCCTATTCCCTATTGAAGAAAGTAGTTTGTGGTGAAAATTTGAGCTTGATTGGACAATATTTAGAGGTTGCTCAAAATGTTGACAAATTTTAATGAATAATAAGATACAGAATTTTTAGCATCATTCATCAATTCATAGATAATTATCTATTTTAAATTACTCAAATTATTTATTATTGTTGGCTTGCACTTGTCTTCAATGGTGTGACCAAGAGATTGTGCAAAAGCACTGGCCACAAACATAGCACGCCGATCCGAGAGATTTACTCTGTCCAGAGTTGCCGCTATTGCTGGAGTGATCACCTTGATGGGAGCCTTTTTCACCTGTTTGGCAGAAGATGGACTTTGGAGTTTGAATTCATTGTCCCCTGAATCGGAGCTTTCAATCTCAGACTCATCATCATCATCAACCACAGCCGATGTTGATGGAACAGATGCATTGCTGTTAGAGTCTCAGCAGCATGTTTCTTCTTTCTTTTATCTTCATTCTCAAGCCTGATACGCTTTCTGTTCTCCTTCACTGCCAGTGTTGTCCACAGATCCCATACGTGAACTTGAGGGATCCTCACGCTGCATGATAAGGAATGCTTTGTCTTCTTCATTCGTCATTTTCTCAAGCGCATCATTTGGTGAGACTAGGGCATGCCCGTACTATATCTATATCTAAAATTATATCCCCCCCTCTATTTACATGAAATGGTTTGGTTCATGAAATGTTTTGGTCCATTCGCAACGCCAAAGCGAACGGCGAACGCTTTACATGAAATGGTTTGGTCCATGAAATGTGTTGGTCCATTCGCAACGCCAAAGCGAACGGCGAACGGCTTGCGAGTACAGTGACAATCCCCCCCCCCCCCCCCCCTCTATTTAGATGAAATGGTTTTTATTAGTTTTAAAACATAGTTTAACGCCAACATAGTTTGCAAACGTGAAATAAATGAATACGCTCTCAAATGTGCCATCCGAGGCAGAGTGTGTCCGCCACGTTCGGCACACGCGATAGCTCGCTGCTCTCTGATTGGTTGAATCGTTTTTTGGACATAGCTCGGTAAGTAATTGTCCGATTAATATGAAACCTTGAAAAGGCACATCCTCGGGTCCCCAGCAATATACCTGGCAAGTTTCAAGTATATCGGACCCGTGGTTGTCGAGAAACAGCGGTCACAGACAAACGTACAAACAAACAAACACACAGAGATTACTGGAATTATAGATAGATATCGAAGAGGGATTGAAGATCATCTTTGAACATCTGCTCCTTCACTCTATCGTTTTCGAATGTCTTGGTTATATTTTTCTTTACCAGTTTGTAGGCATCATACAACTTCAAAAGTTGGCGCTCACAGGAATCTACTCTCTGCACTGGAATTCGTGCTTTCTCCCAGTATGCACACACAGCTTGTACACTAAGTTTGGCACTTTCACGAACTGTATGGTGTTCTTGTATGTGATGGTACACCATTTTCTGCAATGTGTGTCCTTTGGTTTGTAGTCCCCCACATATTATTTCCTTTTCAGACTTGCCCAGCAACCAAACTGTGGAAGAGCTGCGAGTTTCTGCCATCTGAAAAAAACAGGATAAATTAAAAATGTTATTTTTTGCGCAACCTCTAAATAAGTTCCAATTGACCTCATATTTGGTTCATATGATCTTTATAAACATAGGAACAAGGGCAGCCTTGTGGAGCATGGATTTTTAATAGTATTAAATATTACATATATCTGTGGACCACCCTAATGTGTCTGCTTCCTTCAAAACAACGTTTTCAGTCCTGAATCTCTTTTCGGAGTCGTTCTGGTGAGTTTGAGTAAGTTTAGGTGACATCAACACGAGTACTCAACAGGTACATAAGTTAGTACAACAGTAAGGGCAAGGACTTCCTTTTCTGTAGCAAATACAAGCAAATACTGCATCACAACAACACACAAACTGAAAAAACATCAAGTCTAAATCAGAGTAGTTGAACAGTTATGAATTCACAACCTAACTAGAACAGCACTCAGTGGAGAGCATACCTCCACCAGGTGAACAGTTTACGTGTTGTATCCCAGATTAGACCAGAAAATCACAATACAGAATCACATTTAATCAAGATCATCCGCCCATAACTTTTTGACATATCCTGCTATGTATCGTTTTTGGCCCTATCTCCCAATGGTGAAGATTCACTTAATAAATTCTACTAGCTGGATCCGGATCCGGATTTTCACCAAAATTAAATAAATTCGTCCTTGTCACACACAAAACATGTCCAACAAGTTTCGTCCAAATCCGTCCATAACTTTTTGATATATCCTGCGATATGTTGGTTTTAGTCATATTTGCCAATGGTGAAGATTCACTTCAAAAATTAAATAATTCTCATATCCGAATCCATATTCAGATCTTCACCAAAAACGAATCGAATGGTCCTTGTCCGACACACAACCTCTCCACCAAGTTTCATCCAAATATGTCCACAATTTTTTTGAGATATCCTGCTATGTATCGTTTTTGGCCCTATCTCTCAATGGTGAAGAATCACTTAAAAAATTCTCGTAGCCGGATCCGAATCCGCATCTTCACCAAAACCGAATCGTTTCGTCCTTGTCACATACGCTTCATCTCTGCCAAATTTCGTCAGAATCCATCCACAACTTTTTGAGATATTTTGTTCACAAACGCACAGACAGACAAACAGACAGACAGGGGTGAAAACATAACCTCCACCCACCTATGGTGGAGATGTGTTCGTTATTACCCTGCGCTAACGAAGCGAAAAGCGAGGTTAAGCGCATTCATTTACGTATGTGTGCCGTGTGCCGTACGTGTCTGCATTAAAAAAAATTCATTTTCTCGGCAATCGTTGGTCCGATTGACACGAAACTTTACCATAGAAGCGCCTCCGCCTGTAGATTTTTTTATTCATAATTATGACGTCATAGATCACGTGGTACAGACGCCATCTTTTAAAAACATTACACCTCTCTATCTCCGAAACCGCTCCATGGAAAAAATTGAAACATGGCTCATTGTCAAGTACTCCCCTTGGGGAATAAGATATGTTGATGGTGATGTCATCGGTGTCTTCGTTATGACGTCATAATTCAACAAATACAACACTTAACCGATCATGATTTTTTTTTCAGCAACTGTTGGTCTGATGGACACGAAATTTTCACCATAGGAGCGCCTCCTCCTTTAGAGTATTTTAATGATAATCATGACGTCATGGGTCATGTTCTATGGACGCCATATTGGAAAAACCGAAAAAAATTTCACCTCTATGTCTTCGAAAGTGCTGCGTAGAGAAATTTGAGACATTGCCCATTGTAAAGAACTCTCCATGGGGAATAAAATATATTAATGATGATGTCATAGGTGCCTCCATTATGATGTCATAATTCAACAAGTACAGACTTCATCTGAGCAAGATGAAATTTCTTGGGTGTCATCTAGGGATAAATTGGTGGAGAAAAGGGATTGATGACGTCATCAGTCATGTGGTTTGCCCGCCATATTTTCTAAACAAAAAATTACATTTTTAACAAAGAAAAATTTGACAAAAATTTTTTAAACAATGTTTTAACAAAAAAAAAACACCCCACAAAATACACCTCACAAACACGTCTTGGTGAGGGCCTGCAATCTGATTGCTCTTTCTTGTTTGTTACTTGCGAAATCGAACATTTAGTAAGGGCATTTTATGAGATATTTCACAAATCTGTTAACTAAATTGTTACCAAAAAATTTCTTCACCAATATGTTTGTAAAGGTGTGTAATAACATGTGTTAAAATGTTGAAGTTCAACTCCCGTGGGAAACCCAGAAAAAAAGCTGTTGAATTCGGGTACCGAAAAATTATTTTCGAGAATTTTTATTTTTTTAAATCGGCCCTTAAGTAACTTATGAGGGGTCAAATAAGGGTTTTTCATGATTCTGAGTTGATTGTTAACATTTATATTTCACTTTTACATTTACACACAAAGTAGCTTTTATTTCACATACATATATAATACTCAAGAGTTATTTCTCATTCACAATGTCAGAAGTTTCAACAGTCATTGTCTATGTCTTCTTCAGACTCAACAACATCATGACTGCAGTCATGGTCGACGAAAATTTTCTTAGTGATGACGGGGCTTTTATCTTTGACTTGACATCCATGGTCGACGTCACTGACTGTCCATCCAGCTTGATCTGCATCTCCATCCCAACTTCAGCTGCTCTCTCAGCATTGACTGCGTCATCTCCAGTGCTTGTGAATCCTGTTGAGAAAGACACGAGCAACTCCTTGTCTCTATCGTTGTCGAATGGCTTGATCTCCTCAAACCATTTTAGGACAAGTTCAACTGCCTCTGCATCTCGCTTCATCTGTGTCTTGGCAAGGTCTCTGTGGACTGGAACATGTTTACTGACGTCCTCCTCCATCCGCCGGTTGACATCAGACAGGTGACTGAGGGTGAGCACCCAGCATTTGTGGCCAGAAAAACTGTTTCTCATTCTTCCTCTGCTCAGTCCACCTTGTGACTTGGCTGCCTTCATTAATGTCTGCTCAATGCAAATGTCACACCATGTGCCGGACCACTCATGACTTGAGTAACGGACAACGTGGTTCCCGTGGGCAGTGAGACGTTCTAAGGTGTCTTTGTAAGCAGGCAAAGTTTCTAGTTCCTTCATGAGTTGACAGTACAGCCGTGCGCCCTTGGCATACTGATGATGGCCTGCAGCGGCAAAGATGTGAAGCATCTTGGTAACAATGCAGGACAGATGCCCATTGTGGTCTGCAAGTCGCTCGGTTCTGATAAAGGCCTTGATCACATCTACCATGTGGTGGTACTCCACCCAGAGTGCAGGTGTTCTTCCTCCTTTTGCGAGTCGTTTGAAGGTTTCTTCAAACCTTTGCTCAAACACTGGCACTACTGGGTCTGAGTGTCTGGCTCCCATCTTCCCATCAGCCACCTTCTCCATGAAGGTCTTCATGTCACCACGCTCCTCCTCAGTGAAGGCAAGTTTTATGATGTGTTGATAGATGGCTGCATCGATGAGGAGGTGAACACGGATTGCCTTGTCAAAACATCCTCCATCCATGATGTGGTTGGCTGTCGTACTTCCAGGATAGATCAACTGGATCACATCTAGTAGTCCAGAATCTTCCATGATGTTACCCATTGATCCAAGATAAGACTTCAGCAGGTGAAAACCACCCAACCTTGGAATGACGGGTAGATTTGCCTGCTTTATTATATTCACAGCCTTCAGCCAAATCGGAAGATCAAAGGTCACTATAGCGACCCCAGCGCGCCGTATGCACTCTTTCAGAGTGGTGAAGATGGTGTTGAGGTCATTAGGGTCTCCTTCAATAACTGGGAGGAACTCGATCTGTGTGCTCTGCTTTGCATCATTAGCATGGATTCTCTTCATCCAGCCATTCCAGTTGGAGTGTGGGAACTCAGGATCGTTGGCTTTGATCACCCACCCCGCTGCCCAGAGTGTGTCACCTGGAGTGAGGAGTGGCTGATCATGAGCCAGGGAGGAGGAAAGCTCAGCGAGGGGGAGAAACATGATCGCGTTCGTTCCTATCTGTTTCCTGTTCGTAAATGGAATAATCTTTACTTCAGTTCCTCTCAGGATCTTAGCTTTGTCGAGTGCCTTCAACTTCACCCGGGGGAAAGCTGCTGTTGTCTGTGGATCTGGCAAAGGTGGTGCCGGAGAGGTGACTTCGATCCAACCCATTGAGTGAAAGGGAGTGTTTCCGTGAATAGAGACAATGTTTAAATCTATATTGTCTCCAACAAACTGAGTGACTGCATTGTTTGTTTCCCCAACCTCCATAAAGACCACCTGATCATTACTTGACAATTCACTTTCACTGGCTGGCACTTTGGCTGTCATCACTGATTGATCCTCAAGCGCAGCATCAACCGCAACCTCATCATTGATCTGTTCATCGGTTTCCTCCACAATGGTGTCAAGAGTGCCAGAAGTATCTGGAACATCATCTCCACTCCTACTATTAAGGAAGCAGTATTTGTAGTTTTGTGTCTCCGTGTAAGACTCAGTGTATCCCAGCCGGTGGAACTTGTTGAGCATCCATTTTGACCCAAATCTATGATCAAGTTGTATGGCAAGCCCCATTTGGTGTGGCAATACTCCAGACCGAGGTCGACAGGCCTTAATAAAATTCTGCCCCCAAACGGCAACTCTTTCGTCTGTCTTGACAATCGGTCTCAAGAACATCTGAAGGCTTGCAGGAACAAGTGTCAGCTGACTATCGATGTCAGTCATACTGTGTGTGGTGGGGTATGACTTTGGACCTAAATCAATCAAGGCAATATCATTGGTTATGAACTTGAGTGCCGTCTTTATGATCTGAGTCTTCTCATCTCCATGGTCAAGATTAGCATGATGCTCTCGCAGAATATTGTCGGTGCCATCTTTGAGACAGAGTACATCTGCCCTTCTTTCCTGTGTTGTGAAATACAAGGTGTCTTCGTATTTCTCTAGAAGTTTTATCTTTAGCCAATGCTTTGAATAAGAAAGGCTCTTCTCTGGTGACTGATCAAACTCCTGCAGCTTTTCATGGACTTGGTCCATGTTCATTACCCCATGCTCTAATTCTGAGTCTAACCATTCGCAGAATTCAATAAAAACTGCCTCTCACTCCTCATCAATACTCCTCTGTCCTCTCTTCCTTTTTCCTTCCTCATCAGTCTTGGACAAACTGTCACCTCTCGCAAACATAAGTTTGCATCGCAAATGGTACAGTGTTTCTTCTGCTACCAAGTCGTTGATCCCTTCCAGGCGTCCAGTGACTTCAGTGCCCCAGTCATCCCCGCGACTCCGTGCTGTCTTCAGCAAGCTTGCCTTCAGTGTATCTGCAGTCAAATTATCTGGCACTCTGTATTTCTTTCTAGCTTGTGCTGGATTATTTTTGTAGAGCTGGGCTGGTTGGTTGCAAAGAATGCATACATCCTTATACAGGAGGTCAACTGACTGTGATCTTCTAGAACTGCAGCCAGTTGATGAACTGAACTCGCAAGTAGTGCGTCTTCTCTTCAACTTTGATGACTCTTTCTCTGCCTTTGATGCTTGAGCTGACTTCTTGGTGGTTGCAACAAAGTTGTTGTACAGATCATTTTTACACTTCTGGTGGTACCTCAGTTTTCCTTCCTTTTGAGCCTCCTTCATACGTTCCACAACAGTAACATTTTCGACAGTTTCTGCTTGTTTCAATAAAGTTGAGTATCCCTTTGGAGTTGCCTGTATGAGCCTTTCAGCTGGTGTATCCGAGCGTGCACAGATGAAGCAATTGAGCACAGGTGGAGTAACGTCTTCATCCATATTGCTAGACTCCATGTCCTGCAAAGTAGAAAATGAGATATATTTAGAAATTATTTTTCCACAAAGGAGTGTCTGTGGTGAAATATAAATGTTAACAATCAACTCAGAATCATGAAAAACCCTTATTTGACCCCTCATAAGTTACTTAAGGGCCGATTAAAAAAATAAAAATTCTCGAAAATAATTTTTCGGTACCCGAATTCAACAGCTTTTTTTCTGGGTTTCCCACGGGAGTTGACCTTCAACATTTTAACACATGTTATTACACACCTTTACAAACATATTGGTGAAGAAATATTTTGGTAACAATTTAGTTAACAGATTTTCATATGTTTCCCTTACTAATTCACAAGGATATTGGTTGGTCTGGTCTATTACTACCTCGAAGGTGGACGAAGCTTGTGTTTTCACCCCTGTTTGACTGTTTGTTTGTCTGGGATATCTCAAAACGTTGTGGACAGATTATGACAAAACTTGGTTGATGAGTTGGATAAGTGACAGGAACAAGGGGGGGGGGTGGGGGGGGGGGAATTTAATCATTATTCTGAATTGCTGCAAATTAGTGAATTATCATTATTCTGAAATATTAAATTTATTGCAAGTATTGCATACATACCATTATTTGTATAATATCAATTGTTGCCATGGCAAAAAATATCAATTATTGCATTCTGTGACGTCATAATATATTGCTCATATGACAAGAACAACAATATGTGTCCTTTATTCGTGAGTTTCACTTCATTTTACCCAGACCCAGGAATCATACCAGGACCAGGACCAGAATCATACCCAGGACCAGAGACATAGAAAACATCGGAACTCTGTTTTGTGGGAACTTCAAAAAAGTTTCTGTGTGGTTTGAGGTGCATGTGATGAATAGATGAGTGCTATGGGACTTGGGAATTGTCATTCTTAAATGTACCACTAGGGGTCACTGGGACAGGAGGGCAACCCAAATCTGGTATAACAAAGAATAATCAAAATGTCGAGCCCAATCTTCGTTTTTTGTGTTGAATTCTGGCTCAAATTTGTGCATATCACCTTCCCAACAACTTAAGAACACGAAATATGAGGCCACGGGCACTTAATAATGGCCCGAATTAGGCCAAATTTAGCCATTAATTAAACTTTTGAGCATATCATTTATTTATACTGCACCCCATAATGTATCACACAGGCCACTGACAAACAAACACATCATTTCATTACATATATAGATATATATATATATTGGATACAAGGTCGAGGCTCGTGTAAGAGCTAACATTGATCACAAAAAAGACAAACTGACACATCAAACATATTGTTACGGATCGCGGATTTGATGTTATTTACCGAGCGGTGGTATTGCCGCGACCTAACAATTCCCCCGATTCTTCCCCAACTCACCCGATTCCACCCGACGTTGACCTGGTCGCACTATGCTAAATCAATGATGGAAAAGACACAACGACTGGGATAAATGAAACGACACAAGGGGTACAGTTCTCAAGACCTCCGGAGGAGGATATAATTGGTGGTGGAGAAAAGGGGTAGATTACAAGGTATGAGGTAAAGCACAGAAAAGATGGGCACTTAGTTACAGTCTTATCTTATCCCCGACAGACCACAGACAAACGGAACAAGACTGACTTACACAGGGATTGATGGCAGGGAAGGACAGGTCGGTTGATAGCACAAGGTGCACCTTGGCTCAGGGACAGGATACAGCTCAGTCTTTGGGAGGTCTCAGCGCTCGGAGGGTGCGTCCTTTCTCCTTCAGCTCTGCGCGCATCTGACGTCACCTCCCTCTTCCTGCGCATGCTCAGCGGGGAGTGACACGCCCTCGGCTCGACAGCTCCGCCCCAGATGGGATCGGTCCGCCGCTTCTATTGGGTGCGGGGGGTTACCGGGCTCCGCCCTTGACGAGGAGCTGACAGCGAGCCCCTACGTGGTAACCCCGTCGAGCACATGCTCGATGGCGGCTCGTTGGAAAGGCTTGGTGCCCTTTCAACACCCCCTACCAACCAAGCCGGAGTGAGGACGCACACTCCCCGCGCCGCCGCCGCTGTTGTTGTTGTTGTTGTTGTTGTTGTTGTACCATGAGGAAGAGCTGCGGGGAGGTATTGGGAGGTCCTAAACTTCCTAACGGTGCCATACAATCACATTCTGGTGCAACGAAGAGTCAGAATTAATGGAAACGAGTCCTTAACTGACATAGACTAAGAATAACTAGCAAGATGTCCTATAGTTGTCTACGTGAGATGCGGTGGACCTGGATGCGACATTTAATGGGGGAAATAGGGGAAGGTCGGGTCTACAGAGTGTTGTTTACAGAAAATGGGACTAGGGAATGGGGGATTGGGGATAGTTGGGAAGTATGGAGGAAATAGGGGAATATTTACAAGCGGATATGGATGGAGGCCAATCTCATATCCGCAACAATATGATAAAGGGAGCGGGAGAACAAGATGGAGAGCAAGGACATTAGGAGATCTGTGGGAGGGAGAGGTCTTGGGGGGAGGAGGAAGGGGAAGTGGGGGGGGGGGGGCGGGGGGTGGGAGAGGTAAAAAAAACACGTGGACACGTTTTTACATTTCATTTCATTTTTAATTTCATTTGAGCACACCAAACAAAGGCCACCACTTACGAATGGTAATTTTAGGGCCGAC
>NC_136263.1:25314394-25401894 GCF_964187855.1 Myxine glutinosa | reverse complement strand
ATTGTGCGTGGACCTTGATGGCCTGAAGACGGGAAAAAGGGAAAGAGAGAAGATTGTGCTTGATGAGAAGGTGCTTTTGTGGAAGCGTGAATGAATGAATTAGACAAAACTCCTAATATCACTTAATTATGGACTACAATGGGGGTTTTTTGGGGAAAATAATCCCTGAATTAAGTGTACAACTGTTTTGTGGGTATGACGGGCAATATGTTTATTTTGTACACATGGAGGGTAAACTAAAAAGGAATTGCAATATCAACGAGAGAGTTCATAGAACACCTTTCCCCACGCAGACTTGAGAAACAAGGACATGGGCGGGGTCTGCGAGCGGAAAATTTGATTGGTCGTAATGACGTAAAATGCCGTTATGCTTCCGTCCAAGTACTGCTTAACAAAAGGGGTTTCAAAGTGCCAACAAGGCGATTTTGTGTTCTGCAGTGTTCAAGTATATAATTCAATTGAAAGAAAATATAATTTTTTAAAGGTTGTTAAAAAAAAATAATTCTGAACTTTGCCGCAGTTGATTCAGTATCTGGTGGTGGTTTGTATTCAGACAGTGGTTGCTTGGCAGCATCATTTTTTGGGGGCATGGCTGTGCTGCTGATGCGATGCCACCCCTCCCCCATTAACAGCCAGCTGGTAGTCATTTTGCTGACTTCGGAAGGATGATAGACTGAGTCAACCCACCTGGTGTATATTCAACGACATGACAGCGGTTCTGACTCAGGACCCTAAGATCTCAAGCCAGCCACCTTAACCGTTAAGATAACATCAGTCTATTTAGCGTCTTTTACACCATCTTATTGAACACGTTTCATTAGTTTGTCTTGCCTGTTGTTTGTGTCCTTTATGACATCCTTAAAAACAGTAAGTTTCCTGTTTGGAATGATTTTCAGTTTCATTTGACTGCCACACAGCAGGCAGACTAAAAAAAATAAAAAATAAAAATAATAATGCGCATGTGCGGTCAAGCCAAATTCAGTGCCAAAGTACTGTTAAACCATCGGTTTGTTTTCTGATTAGTGTTCAAAATATCACATTCAAATAAACTGAAGCTGTTCTTGGATCATAAACTGATGTTTATAGACAGACAGATAAAGTGAATCAATTCCTTAACCCCTCTTTTTGCTTCGCGCGTGCGGGATAAACAGAGAAGAGAAGGGACCGGGAGCAAATTTGGGCAAGATTCAAGTTGTTTGTTGAAGTTGTGTTCTTCAGTTGCGATGACAACCGGACCAGAAGATTTTCAAGAGCCTTTTGATAAACCTCATCACTTTCAGGAAGGAAATGTAATTTGAAATGTAATTGTCAGAAATATCTGATATTTACCATGTACAAGGGAATTGTTTTGGTACGTCTTCGCAACTGTCGTATTAGAGCATTACATATCCGTCACGTCACTGATTGATTTAATCAAAAGACAGCATATTGCACTTTACAAAGATATTACATGTCTATCTGTACTTATCATTGAGGATGTAAAATGAATTGACAGGCGAAAAATAGTTCCTTCATAACACGTACTTGTTGGTGCTGCCGTTGCTGCGGTGGCTATGGTGGTTGTTGTTTATGTGCTCCTTCCATGTCTGTCACATTTTATTCGATCAAGGGTTCCTGCTGTCATACTGCTGGAATCGCTAAATTAAAGCTCCAAATACTGCTTCTTCTTCTAACCCATTAAGACAGGTTTTTAAAACAGGCATTCTTATTAAAGTAAAAGCTTTTTGGTTTACACTGACTTGGCTCTAAAAAGAGATGTTATTTTATTTTCTTTATACTTTCAAATTACTCCAAGGCAAAAGAAAAATAAGAAGAGTAGGCCTCAACGTTTCGGGCAGGATGCACCACCCATCAACAGCACTTGCTGCACTTCTGAGCATTGGTTAGACTATATCCCCAGACAGGTGATCCAAACTCAACTCGTGGGCGAATGTATATTTGATAGATGGTAACCAGATCGCCAACACTATCTCCACTTTTCTTAAGGGCGCTTCGTACGTACAACTGATGAGCAGCACGAGACACCATTAGTTGAAGGCCTGGCTATGATGCCACTTTAGGTCTGCTTGTATTGCTATCCCAAGAAGTAACAATGAGCTAGCCCTCTCCAGATGGGTATTATCAACACACAACTGTACTTCCAGTGGGGGATTCTTCAAAAAGTGTATCTACATAACTTTACATTTTTCTGGCTTGGGTCTCATGCCATTGATCCGAAAGCATTCACTTAGGGCATCAACGTCCACTTCCATTTAGCTTTGCTGAGACATGGGAATCAATTCCAACAACAAGAGGTTTGGACACTTCCGCAAGAGGGTTAGACACTTCCGCAAGAGGTTTAGACACTTCCGTAAAAGGTTTGGACACTTCCGTAAGATGTTTAGACACTTCCGTAAGAGGTTTAGACACTTCCGCAAGAGGTTTAAACACTTCCGCAAGAGGTTTAGACACTCCCACAAGAGGTTTGGACACTCCCACAAGAGGTCTAGACACTTCTGTAAGAGGTTTGGACACTTCCGTAAGAGGTTTAGACACTTCGGCAAGAGGTTTAGAGACTTCCATAAGAGGTTTAAATACTTCCGCAAGAGGTTTGGACACTTCCGCAAGAGGTTTGGACACTTCCACAAGAGGTTTGAACACTTCCGCAAGAGGTGTGGACACTTCCGCAAGAGGTTTGGACACTTCCGCAAGAGGTTTGGACACTTCCACAAGAGGTTTGGACACTTCCACAAGAGGTTTGGACACTTCCGCAAGAGGTTTGGACACTTCCGCAAGAGGTTTGAACACTTCCGCAAGAGGTTTGGACACTTCCGCAAGAGGTTTGGACACTTCCGCAAGAGGTTTGGACACTTCCGCAAGAGGTTTGGACACTTCCGCAAGAGGTTTGGACACTTCCGCAAGAGGTTTGGACACTTCCGCAAGAGGTTTGGACACTTCCGCAAGAGGTTTGGACACTTCCGCAAGACGTTCAGACACTTCCGCAAGACGTTCAGACACTTCCGCAAGAGGTTTAGACACTTCCGCATCTAACACTTTAATAAGGTGAGTGGTGATATCGCTAGGATGGCCCGCTCTTGATGCACTAAGGTGTTTAAGACGAGCGTACAATTCGCGTTCTTGAACCATTGGTGGAGGTGAAGGAGAGGGAAGATATGCAGGTAGAACTGTTACAGCAGGTAGAAAGTTACAGATGCTCCTAAAATATGAATTCAGTTCATTAGCTACTTCAAAAGATGTCTCGTCTCATCGTCTCATTGTCTCATTGTTTTATTGTCTTATTCAGTTCATTGTTTAAGAACTTAAAGGATTGCTTTTCAGCATCAACTATTCCGTATCTTGTTCGGTGCCATTTGCCTGGCTCAGATTTTTTAGGCATTCAATTAAATTTTTGTCGTAAGTCGACTTTTCATGTTTAATGACCCGTTGAATCTTGTTTCGAAGTTGACAATACAAACCCATTGTGCCATGCTTTGCCATGTTAACCCTAATTCTCTAAGGTGCTGCCCTCCTTTATTTCATTCCTGGTAAATGTTATTAATGTGCCTTTCAGAAGAGGATGCTGTTGGAAGTTGAATTTTTTCTTGAGAAAAGGTGAGTGTGTGCTCGTTAATTGTTTGTAGTTATCTGCTGGTCTTCACAAATACCAGATGATCATGAACTGTGAAAATATTGAAAGAAAACCAAGTCTCGTATTTAGAATTAGCATTTTAGGCAGCGATAGCACACTCGTCCTACAATGCAATATGCTCTTACCTGGATAATTCACTACCTGATAGTTGTGAAAGTTCGGTCCTCGTACAGATGTTTGGGCACGAGAATATAGTTATAGACTCGTCTGTTCCAGGAGGGATGGACAAGGCTATTGTAATCGGTCTGTCTCAGTCAGTCAGTGAGTCAGTGTGTGTGTGTGTGTGAGTCTGCATGCAGATCTACTTTAATATAGATCTTTGTTCTCAGCTCTTAGGTAATCGACATACCCCACCTTTTTCTAAAATTTGTTCAGTCATTAAATTGGGAAGCCTAGTGTTGGCTTTTTTTTTTGTATACAAGATCGAGGCTCATGTCAGAGCTAACATCAATTTTAAAAAAAACAAAAACGGACACACAAAACATACAAGATGGGGAGAGAGAGGGAAGCACACAAGTAAAAAAGCAGAGAACAGGGACAACGGAGGATCCGTGGGAGGGTGGGGGCTTGGGGGGAGGAGGCATGGGAAGGGAGGGGGGGGGGAGGACACTGCTAGAAAGGACACATGGACACTGCTGGAACTTCCAGGAAAGAAAGAAGTCGGGATTTCAAAAAAAAGTGGATCTGGGGTGAATTGATGGGGGTAGAAAAGATCAAGGTTTTGGATGGGGGAAGATAAGAGATGGCTGTGAACAGCTGTTTTAAAGATCTGGAGGGATGAGTGGGATTGAAGAGAGTGAGGGAGTTTGTTCCAGAGGTGGGAGAAAAGAGGAATGAAGGAGTGAAGGTGAGCAGAGAGTCTTGACTTTGGCAGTTTAACCATAAGTGGGTTGCTGGCAGATCTTGTGCGACCTGCAGGAATATTTGGGGGACAGAGCCCAGAGAGAGATGGGGCAGCTAGGCCAACGGTTAAGGTGGCTGCTTAACATCGCAAGGTCCTGAGTTCAAGCCCCTGTCATGCCATTGAATTAACACCAGGTGCGTTGACTCAGGCTGTCATCCTTCAGATGTCGGCAAAACGAGTACCAGCTTGCTGGGATGAATGAGCCATTCGGCTATCCTGCGTCGGAGTGACTGCTTCGGCATCATCACAATGCAAAAAGGAGCAGTCATCATCATCATCATCATCATCATCATCATCATCATCATCATCATCATCATCATCATCATCATCATCATCATCATCATCATCATCATCATGAAATAGGACAAAGTTTTCTAATTAAAGCAGAAAAAGTGAATAATGCAGTTTGTCAAGCCCAGCCGTTCCTTATCATCGTTTATGGAATGTCACTGAACACTGAAGTCTGAACTTGGTTGATGAACACACCTGCAGGCACGAGTCAGCCATCACACCTAGAAGTAGCTAGTCAAGACAGCTCTCAGATCTACGTCAATCTATATACCCTGGCAAGGCTCAGAATTGTGCTTTGTCTTGTTACCTTGTTACTCTTGTTACCTTTGTCTTGTTATAAGACCCGGCAGAGATATGCACTTGCAGAGTGCCGTTCTACTTCTTGAATGCATTTGTTCAAACTGTGTGTGTGTGTGTGTGTGTGTGTGTGTGTGTGTGTGTGTGTGTGTGTGTGTGTGTGTGTGTGTGTGTGTGTGTGTGTGTGTGTGTGTGTGTGTGTGTGTGTGTGTTAATCTTACAGTGAATCTCATCCACATCCTGTATTCACCAATGGTGTACTTATGGTGAGTACAACATTGGATTTCGCTGAATTATGATGTTGAAAATTTCACTTCTTACATAACATCTTTCATTGAACATGTGATGCGTTATTACACGTCCGAGGCAAGTAATTGTGTTGTACTCGAGGTATCCTTTCAGAAATCAATATTACAAGGTTGACTCGCCCAACTGCAGTGAAAGGTTTAATCTGATTCAGAGAGCCAGATCATATCCAAACACTGTGCTCAATCGGTAAGGAATCTGGAATTGGCATCTCTTGCGAAAAAAAGATAACCGTGTACTCAATTGAGTAGCTACAACCGGGCGTTTCGAACTTGGCCGAGGTACAAACGTATAACGAGTTGTCCAATTCCAAAAGTACCAATGTATCTTTAACATCTTTGGGACCGTTCTGAAGGGCATGCTTTACAATGTAGAACCCCCTCCGGGACCTTCACCGAGTACATATTAAAATCCAGGACTGCACAACTCGTAGGTCAGCACAAGAGTGAACCAGCTGGCACTACCTACCTGCCTAACCTAACCCTAACCCCCATAATACCTGTGATTAGTCGATACTAACCCCCATCCAAAATTGCACAATGACAAAGTGAACATTTAGTTTTGTTGGCTCATTCTTTTGTACAATTGTACAATCATGTACCATCTTTCCTCCTTTACTTTTTGGGATGCATAAAGCAAAAGTCATAAACACTTGCCATTCTTGAATGTGTGTTTGGGATGTACACATTAAACAGATCTCATGGTCCAAAGTTCTGGTGGCATCTTGTTAAGTCTTTCTCTGGTGTATGCTCCTCCCTCACTTAAATGGCGCCACAGCCGACTCTGCATCAACATTGTTTACTTCCAAATCGCATGTACCCGATCCCTCACTTACTCTCCCTTCCCTACCTACCTTCTCCTGGACACTGTCTTCCTCACTTGGGAAAATGGAGACGTTTCTGGCAACCCGAGACTCTTAATCTACTATGGGCCTGGATGGCATCACCACCCGCTTCCTGAAAATTTGCTTTGCCACTCTTGCACGTTCTCTTTCTGCTCTGTTCAAATTATCATTTTTTTTTTTTTTTTTTTGTTGTATACTGAATCGAGGCTCGTGAAAGAGCTAACATTTATTTCGCAAACAAATCAACCAGACAAACAAAAATACAAAAAGAGGGAGCGGAAGACAAGATGGGGAGAGAAGGGGAAGCACACAACCACAACATTTGAGAGCAGAGAGAAGTGTGGGAGGGAGAGGGCTTGGGGGCAGGAGGTGTGGGAAGGGGAGGGAGGGGGGGGGGGGAGAGGTATAAAACACAAGTGGACCGAAATTAGCGGGGGTAGAAAATATCAAGGTTTTGGATGGGGGAGGATAAGAGATGGTGGTGAACAGCTGTTTTAAAGACCTGGAGGGTGGAGTGGGATTGAAGAGAGTGATGGAGTTTGTTCCAGAGGCGGGAGAAAAGAGGAATGAAGGAGTGAAGGTGAGCAGAAAGTCTTGATTTTGGCAGTTTAACCATAAGAGGGTTGCAGGCAGATCTTGTGCAACCTGTAGGAATATTTGGGGGACAGAGCCCAGAGAGGGCTGGGGGGGCAAGGCCAGAGAGGAGTCGGTAGAAGACGGAAAGACCACCAACCTGCCTGCGGTGAGTGAGTGAAAGGCCCTTGGAGTTAGCTTCATCGCGGGAGATTCCAATGATTCTGAACGCTTTGGTTTCAACAGCGTGAAGACGGGCTATTTTGCCCGAGAAGATTTGCCCGAGATCCTATCGCCTATTTGGAAGTCGGCCAACATCACTGCATCTATCTATAATTCCAGTAATCTCTGTGTGTTTGTTTGTACGTTTGTTTGTTTGTCTGTGACCGCTGTTTCTCGACAACCACGGGTCCGATATACTTGCAACTTGCCAGGTATATTGCTGGGGACCCGAGGATGTGCCTTTTCAAGGTTTGAAATTAATCGGACAAGTACTTACCGAGCTATGGCGATTTAGCCGTTCGCCGTTCGCTTTGGCGTTGCGAATGGACCAAACCATTGCATGTAAATAGAGGGGGGGGGGGGTTCTGTGGTCGTTGCGAATGGACCAAACCATTCATGTAAATAGAGGGGGGGGGGGGGGGTTCTGTGGTCGTTACTGCCACGTGGTTTCAAAGTTTTTTTTTGTTGTTGTTGTTTGCACGCATGTTTTTTTGCACCCACGTACGGGCACGCCCTAGGATGTTTACACACACACACCCCTACACAAATTTTTTTTTTTTTTTTTTTTTGGCAAGGAACGGGCACCCACGTACGGGCACGTCCTAGCTTATATATAGTACGGGCATGCCCTAGTTCTCTAAAATGGCATTAAAACGGGTCCTCTTATCTATGGGCCTATTAGCTTGTTTCCGATTAAAAACAAATAAAACATAAAAAATGTTTAAATATAAAAATGCCAAAGTCAGTCTACAAAGCCAATTACCGACAAGGCTACAAAGCCGATTGGGTATCCTTTGTCATGCCAACTATTTCCTTGGCAAGTATGAACTTCTAACAACCTACAAAGTTTTCTTGTACCAGATTTCTGCAAATCATTACAATGTGGGAAGATTGCTGATAAAGCTGATGGTCATCTTTGGGGTGAAGATTTGTCCGGACGATCATGTCATGTTAGTTTATTATTTATTTATGCGTGTTCTCATTTTCATAAGCAACAATGTCTTCATTATCACATTTTGTTTTTTTTGCCGTTATCATTATCTGTATCAGGCACGGCAGTGCTGGAAGGTGCAGGTGTGTGTGCTGCACCTCGGAGGCCTTCCTGCTGAGGGTCAGTTTTGCTTTGTTTGCCCTTATTCAGAGTCGTTATTATGGAGAGAAATTCACCGCGTGGTCTTTGGGATCGTTGCAGCATTGCAACCTCAGTGTCTTATTTCGATTATTGCGGTCTTTGATTTGTTTATCCCCCATGTACGTTCAACATCCTGCACATTGCAAATGAAAAATGCCTCCAAATTTAGTGCTCATATATCACTTTAATGGGCATATATTACAATATTTTTAAATCTCGGTTATTATGGTTATACAATCATTGGAAAAAGCATTTATAGGACATCATTTCCTCACTTCTGCTGGCCAAGGTGATAAAGCTTTTGATATCTGGTGGTGAGTACAAGAGATTTCGATATAAAGTTTACCAAAGATAACAACCCCCCGCAGTAAGCGTGCAAGCTCAACTTCACATGTTTGTTCTCGCAAGCATTTTTAATAGGAAAAATGTAGAAAAACATTGTTGGAAAAACTCAAACACAAGTACTTTAGCTTGACGTCCACAGTACTTAGTCAGGTATATTATTACTATAGTAACGCATCCATCCTCTCCCTCATGGCTCTGTTTCAAGGTCATACAAAATTCTCATCCATCCTAGCTCTATAATATGGTGTTTCAAAAATTAATTTAATGAGCATTCTGTTCTATATCAAGTAAATACAAAACATTAGATTAATAATCTTTTATCTTTTACATTGTGCAAACATAATTTGAATACTTAAACTGTTTTCATTTTCACGAAACTGCTTTAATCTTTATGGAAATAGTTAATCTTTGGTAAATCGTTTTAATCTTCACTAAACTATTTTAATCTCTGCTAAACTATTTTAATCTTTACTGAACCATCTTAATCTTCAGTATACCACTTTAATCGTCACTAAACTATTTTAATCTTTACTGAACCATCTTAATTTTCAGTATACCACTTTAATCGTCACTAAACTATTTTAATCTTTACTAAACCATCTTAATCTTCAGTATACCACTGTAATCTTCACAGAACTATTTTAATCTTCATTTAACCACTTTCATCCAAACTAAACTATTTTAATCTCAACTAAACAGCATTAATCTTTACTAAACGATTTAAATCTTTACTAAACGATTTAAATCTTTACTAAACCATTTTAATCTTTACGAAACGATTTAAATCTTTACTAAACCATTTTTATATCTTTACTAAACCATTTTAATCTTTACTAAACCATTTTAATCTTTACTATACTATTTAAATCTTAACAAAACCATTTTAATCTTTACTACACTACTTTGATATTTACCATCTTAATCCTCACTAAACCACTTTAATCTTCACTAAACTATTTAAATCTTTACTAAACCATCTTCATCTCCACTAAACGATTTTAATCTTTACTAAACTATTTAAATCTTTACTAAACTATTTAAATCTTTACTAAACCACTTTAATCTTCACTAAACTAAATGATTTGAAACTTCACTAAACCACTTTGATCTTTACTAAATAATTTTAATATTTACTAAACCATTTTAATATCTAATTAACTGCTTTAATCATCACAACACCATTTTAATCTTCATTTAACCACTTTGATCTTTACTAAGCTATTTTACTAAAATCTTTTATTATCTAATTAACTGCTTTAATCTTCACTAAACCATTTTAATCTTAATTTAACCACTTTGGTGTTTACTAAATCATTTTAATATTTACTAAATCTTTTTAATATCGAATTAACTGCTTTAATCTTCACTTAACTGTTTGAATCTTTGCTAAATCATTTTATATTTACTAAACCTTTTAAATATCGAATTAACTGCTTTAATCTTCACTTAACTGTTTGAATCTTTGCTAAATCATTTTATATTTACTAAACCTTTTAAATATCGAATTAACTGCTTTAATCTTCACTTAGCTGTTTTAATCTTTGCTAAATCATTTTATATTTACTAAACCTTTTAAATATCGAATTAACTGCTTTAATCTTCACTTAACTGTTTGAATCTTTGCTAAATCATTTTATATTTACTAAACCTTTTAAATATCGAATTAACTGCTTTAATCTTCACTTAACTGTTTGAATCTTTGCTAAATCATTTTATATTTACTAAACCTTTTAAATATCGAATTAACTGCTTTAATCTTCACTTAACTGTTTGAATCTTTGCTAAATCATTTTATATTTACTAAACCTTTTAAATATCGAATTAACTGCTTTAATCTTCACTTAACTGTTTGAATCTTTGCTAAATCATTTTATATTTACTAAACCTTTTTAATATCGAATTAACTGCTTTAATCTTCACTTAGCTGTTTTAATCTTTGCTAAATCATTTTATATTTACTAAACCTTTTAAATATCGAATTAACTGCTTTAATCTTCACTTAACTGTTTGAATCTTTGCTAAATCATTTTATATTTACTAAACCTTTTAAATATCGAATTAACTGCTTTAATCTTCACTTAGCTGTTTTAATCTTTGCTAAATCATTTTCATATTTACTGAACCGTTTTAATATTTACGAAACAATTTTCATCCTTACTAAACTGTTTTAAATAATTACTAACGATTTACAGATGGTGCTCAAATTGACCACCTTGAATCTCTATACATTTTCTACATATTTTCACAACATTATGGCAGATAGCTCAGTAAAGTTCAGGTTTGTTGTGATAAGCATATAATTCAAGCCCAATGGCTTTTTTCAAGTATACTACAGTTTTGGTGTGTCGCATAAACTTTGTGCTCAATGAATCCCTACACACAAAAAAAATCACATGGTGACAAATCAGGTGATCTGAGTGGTCAGTCATCAGTTCCGTGATGATGAATCCATTGTGTAAATGTTTTGTTCAGAAATTCCCGAACTTGTAGCAAGCCCAAAGTGTGATGCTTCTCCATCCTGCTACCAAATGAAGTTGAAAAAAAAAAAATGGCAGTTTGCTCCAGTTGTGGCAGGACTGTGTTTAGTTTGTGCTCGATAACAAAATGTGCATTGACAACAGACCAATAGACACAATTATACCTGTTTATTCACCAATTTGTTTTGAAAGTTGTCTCATCGCTCCGCACAATACGATGTATGAATTCTGGATCTGTTGTTGCACGATTAAGAAGCCATTCCCCAAATTATAATTGTCGATCGGGATCATCCTCATTCAAAGCTTGTAAGAAGTGTGGTTTGGCAGGTTTTATCCTCAAATGTTTCAAAATGCAATTGACCCTGGCTATAGAAGTACTCAAGTCGACCGTAGCTCTCCTAACAGACTTCTGAGGACTGTTCAAAAATGAGTCCGAAACCATTTGTTTGTTTTCACATGTTGCAGCTGTTCTCGGGCGACCACTTCTTGGACCATCTGCGATATTTCCTGTTACATCAAACTTCTTATCTAGCTTGTGTATTGCTTGTCTTGATGGAAAAAAGAACACTTGGAAACTTATTCCCAAATGTTGTAAAAACTTCTCTGCAATTCTTTCCAGTTTTCCACCAAAATTTCAAAATGTAAATTATTTGCTCCTTATTAAATGCCACTCCATCTTCTTCAGTAGCATTTTACTCATGTGAAACAAGTAAGATATAATTAAAACAGTTTGCCCAAAAAAATAGAAACCCAAAGGTTGGGTAGACTAACTTTATATGAAAACAGAATTCTCGACAAACTAACTTTTGAAACATCCTGTATATGATAAAGAATTTGAGCCATTTTCAGTCATAGGTACACAGGTGTTAACCGTACACTGAACACAGTACACTACACTGAACAGTTACCCGTAAAGAAGGTGTGGCATTTTAAAAGTTATCAATAATGTTACTTGATCGACATAATTTTTTATTGTTGGTTAATATTTTAAGTCTTTAACTGATCAATATATACATTTGTAAAATCCCAAATTCAGTGAAAGTTGCTTTTAGTGCTGTGCAAATTAAAAATATTTAAATTACTAAAAGCAAACCTATTCTTCTCATACAGTTTTGTTTCATGTGCCAGTTTGTCTTTTTGTGATCAATGTTAGCTCTTACACGAGCCTCGATCTTGTGTACAAAAAAAACAAAAACAAAAAAAACTGTAAACTAATTTGAACTCTGATTGCAATTATTGACTGAATCTGTTGACCCCGTTGTCCTCCATGTAATGACAGGCATTCATAGCCACGCTATCGTGCTCGGTGCCCCAGACTCTCACGAGCGAATGGCGAGTACCACCAAGTGCAAGGGTTCTGAACCAGTGTGGGACGAATACTTTACATTCCACACAGACAGTGGCCGTGACAACCTGCTGTTTGTCACGCTACATGACACGTCACACATGGTGAGGCACCGTCACACTGACCATTAAGCTTTTAGCTTTACGTCACTTGTTTCCCCAATAAATCTTTGCCTTCACAGTACATCTTAAATACACCCACAGAACGTTCACTTTTGGTTGAGTCAGTGTTAACCTCAGTTTGTTAACCTTTATTGTGCAACATTTAAGATAGTATTGAAGGAGCTGGGGCTCCCACGTCGATCGGAAGAATGGACGCGACAAAAAGCTGGACTTCATCCGAGTTGCTTTAATCAAACCAAACACTCAGGCACTCTGAAAAGCCCGTTTATCGGGCAGCAATATATATACATATTATCCCGGAGCGTTTGCCCAGGAAAGGCGAGAGGGGGCGTGGCCCAGCGTCCTGGCTGCGGCCTAGCAAGTTGAGGGCGAGCCTGCCCGGGCATGCCCGGGCATGCCCGGGCGTCCCGACCGAGGCCTGGCAAGTTGAGCGCGGGCCTGCCCGGGCGTCCTGGACGAGCCCGGCATGGTGATCGCTCCGCGTCCTTGATAGGTGCAAGGCGATTGTGAAAACCCAGTGGTAGCCGCTACAGTATTCTGACCCTCCTCCCCCTTCCTCCTCCCTCCACGCTCCCTCACTCCCCTTCCGCCCCCTCCGCCCCCCCACATGCACACACACTATCTGGTACTAAAAGCAGAAGTATATCTGTATGTGTGGATCAGTCACACATGCTTCATTCTAAAGGGTTCCTGCTGTCATTTAATAATAAAAGTAGAGGACCATGGTCCTGTATCTCACCTGGCTGGTTGCTAAAAAGTGTGATGAAAAATCAGGGTAAAAATAAGAGCTGGACTTGGAATACACATTTTAGGTCAGGTACTATTGACATGATGTTCCCAGTCGTGCAACTCCATGCTGTCATTGAGCCTTAGATTTGGTGATATTGCTCACTTCCGGTATGATTAGGTCACTTCCTGTTGTGCCAAAATAAACCCTATTTGATAAAGTGCAGCTCCAAGGTATCTTTAATTCATATTTTTGAGTTGTTGCCCACTTTCTGTATTATGACTTCACTGGCGGCCATATTGTGTTTCAGATCAGCTTCTTTTAAACTTTTCATGACATCAAACTTTAAACTTTCAAACTTTAAACACATTATTTTTAAAACTTTTTAAAAGGTTTCCTTTTGATCCAATATGGCTACTTGACCACATGACCAATTATGTCATTGTTATAAAGTTGTATATCTTACGTGTAGTCGATAAAACTTCTAAAGTTTCGCATTGATTGGTTAAGCGGTTTGAGAGAAGATGATTGTTAAATGAATGAATAAATGAATGATCGTTTTAAGGCCATTTTCCCCGCTAGAGCGGGGGTTAGCCTTGCGGGCCCCATGACAATCATGGTTTCCTGTTTGAGGCAATGTTTTTTATGGCCGGATGCCCTTCCTGACGCCAACCCTTGGTCACCTCTTACGATGCTCACCAACCCAACACGGTGTACCTATTCTAAATCGGGGTACACACCGTGATCATTCATCCCAGCAAGCTGGTACTCAATTTGCCGACCTCGGAAGGATGACAGGCTGAGTCAACCCCCCTGGCGTTAATTCAGTGATCGACCGGGATTCGAACCCAGGATCCTAGGATCCCAAGCCGGTACCCTAACCGCTAAGCCAACACCAGGCTGGAGAAGAAGATTGTTAAATGATTTCCTGTAATCCAAAATAGGTATCAAACTAGATCGAAAGTACATTTGGGACCTTTAAACCATACAATGACCAACTTATAGGTGGAGGGGGAGGATGCCATGAATAAACTTGGGTTCTACCACACCATAGATAATTTTAGCCAAATTTGTTCACAATTCCATCAGCGGTTTCGGAGAAGACGTTGCAAGTGTGTATGGCCGGACGGCCTGACGGATGACGTGCCATACCTGCACTATGTTCCATGTGAGCTAAAAAGGGTACCATTGGAAACCTAATAATTGATTTACTTGGAACCAAAAGTTTGTGCCCTTCTAATCACAGCAGGGTTCAGGGAAGAAATAGAGGGAGACATGAAGAACTAGAGATGTGGGGAAGGATGAAGGAGGACATGGGGTAGACAAAATAGATGTAGTTGTACATTCTCACACAGAAGGGAAAGGAAGAACTGGAAGCCTAGAAATTGGTGGGCTTTGGGAGGTTAACGGGTTTGGGGGGGGGGGGGGGAGGCGAAAACTGGAAGGCATAGATCTGGGGAAGGGTATAAAACAATTTCTAGAGTGTTTAAAGTTCCCAAGAGCATAGTGCGCTCCATCATCAGGAAATTGAAAGAATATGGAACTACCTAGAGCTGGTCATCCGACCAAACTGAGCAAACGCACAAGAAAGACCTTTGTCAGGGAGGTGACCAAGAACCCAGACCACTCTGACAGAACTACAGAGTTCCTTGGCTGAGATGGGAGAACCTACCGGAAGGACACCAGTCTCTGCAGCATTTCACAAATCTAGGTTTCATGGGAGAGTGGCCAGAAGGAAGCCACTTCTGAGAAAAAGGCACATGATAACATGCCTGGAATTTGAAAACAGGCATGTGAAAGATTCTGAGAACATGAGGCAAAAGATTCTGTGGTCTGATGAGACGCATATTGAACCCTTTGGCCTGAATGTGTAAAGCGCTAAGTCTGGGGGAAACCAAGCACAGATCATCACCCATCTACCACCATCACTACCGTGAAACATGGTGGTGGCCATGTTTCACGGTAGTGATGGTGGTAGATGGAACTGGGAGCTGGGAGAGTCGGAAGGATAGAGGGAACAACGAACGGAGCCAAATAAAGGCAAATTCTTCAGGAAAACTTGCTTCAGAGTGCAAAAGACCTCAGACTGCGGTGAAGATTTATGTTCCAACAGGACAATGACCCCAAGCATACAGCCAAAGCAACACTGGAATGGCTTCAGAACAAGAATGTGAAAGTCCAGCAGCCCATCAAAAGCTCAGATTTGAAGCCAATTGAGAATCTGTGGAAAGACTTGAGGATTGCTGTTCAAAGACTCTCCGCATCCATCTTTACAGAGCTTGAGCAAATCTGCAAGGAAGAATGGGAGAAACTCCCCACATCCCGATGTGCAAAGCTGATACAGACATACCCAGGAAGACTCAAAGCTGTAATTGCTGCCATAAGCGATTCTACGAAGTATTGATTCAGGGGATTGAATACTTGTGTTAATTAGATATTTCTGCTTTTCATTTTTGATTATTTTAAGACTAACGCCCGCTCTTGCAGGGAAAATAGCCTTAAAATGCCTGTTGTTGTTGTTGTTGTTGTTGTTGTTGTTGTTGTCATTTTTGATTATTTTGTAGAAGATTCTTTTAAAAAATTCATCCATTTTGATATTATGGGGGTATTATGTGTAGATCAGTGGCAAATAGTCTCAATTTAACCCATTTTAATTCAGGCTGTAACACAACAAAATGTGAAAAAGTCAAGGGGTGTGAATACTTTCGAACTGATGACACTGTACATTAGATAAAATGTCTGTTAATGTCTGAGTTCTTGTCACTTAATGGTGATCATAAATTCTTTGATATGTTAAAATGCTTCGAGATGTTAAGGAAATGGTTGAAATGTAAAAATACCCACTTATTAAAAAGGTACTTCTCCGACTATGTGAAGGCAATGCCATACAAGTTTATCTTGCTTGATAATTTTGGTCAATGAGTAAATTGAGTAGCAGTCTCGGCAATATGGGAGGCTTACCATTGTATGCAGGTTTACAAGTCGAAGAACCAAGGCCAAAGTTTCACGACCAGTCGCTCACTGTGCATTGTCCCTGAGCCAAGTCTTATCACATCGCTCCAAAAGGATCGTCAATTGAACCCAACAATCTATTTACATGGACAGTCTCTGGAGGAGGTTCAGTTTCTTGAACTTGTGTGTCTCACCATCAGCCAGCAAGATCTCTTTTGGGGCAAACACGTCTCTCAAAGCCGCCATACAAAACCAGCTTAAGATTGGGCATCTTTCATCATTCCAAGTAATTTCTTGAAAATTTAGACCTACTCACAGCCTACAAGGTCTTTGTCCGTAGATCGATGGAGCACTCGTGCTCCCCACTATTGGCTGGCATTCCAGCATCATATCAGTCTGTCGTGGAATCTGTGGAATCTCCCACACTGAGGCTGAAGCACAAGCCCAGGTGCTTCACATCACAAGCAAGTTTGGTGGGTGTTTTTGGTGTCAGGTGTCTGGGTGCTTTTACTGCCTCTTCTGTTGTTTCGTTCCTTCTTTCCCTCTCCCTCTCCCTCTCCCTCTCCCTCTCCCTCTCCCTCTCCCTCTCCCTCTCCCTCTCCCTCTCTCATCCGGCAGGATGTACGTTTTCTCCCAGAACCACTTTTAGTCCTGTTTGTCAAACCACCTTCCTGAGACTGTTTAATCACATTATTCCCTCCAGAGCTTCAAGCATGTGGTCTTTCACTTCTATCTCATGTCAGCCCTCCCCATCCCTATCCTCAATCTTTTGTACCCCCATTAAGTCTATCTAAATCAACCCTCGTTCCACCCCTCCTCCCGCTCCTATGTTTCCTTTTTTTCAATCCTTAGCTTGTTTTGTCCACAACTGTGACCCACAGAGTTTGTTGCCTTCTTACCTTCTGTTTCCTCAATATTGCAAAGAAGAATATTACATCCTGGTCCTTACAACAACAGGCAGGATCATAATTTAACGGATTAAAGTTTACAAGTGAAATAACTCGACTTGATTTACCCAAGTCAACAAAATATTTGATCGATCCCCATAGATAATTAAAATTGGATTTACTTTATGTTTAACTAATTTGCTGTGTATGACCCAAACAGTTGAATATCGTTTGCTTTTCCATGTGATTTCCTCGCGTGTTCACCTGTTTGTTGGTGCAGAGTGAACTCGCCTCACATTTTGGCCGAGCCACTGCTGTGGGAAAGGGGTCCTGCCAATTGAATACACTCCCATTGAACGAGACTGTGAAAATCACTGTTCTCATCAACGAGGTACATTCATTTTGTTTTTTTTTCACATTGAATTTGTTTGTTTCTTGCAGTATAACCTGCTTTGGCATTCACATCTTTTTCCATAATAAATAATCAATTGTATCATGCAATCTCTGCTCATGGCCCCTTTATATGAGGGTATGTGCCATGTGGCAAGGTATAGAAAAGCAGGGACATTCCATGGCTTGTAGAAAATGTCAAACAATAGAAAAGAAAGGACATTCAAAAATATCTTGTGTGCATGCTGCACTACCCTTGTGTTCTTAGGAGGAACCAAGTAATGCTCTAGAAAAGTTCAGAAAACAACTTTTGGATGGTGAGAGGACAGATGGGACAACTTTTGAAGGGGAAAGGTGGTAGGAGGAGGGGGGGGGGGGGAGTTGAGTACTTTTGGTGGAATGGGGGTTTGTGGGGTTTGAAGGCTTGAGTGCGGGTAGGGGATCCATACCTTAAGGTTGGGTGGGGAAGGTGAGGATTTTGGTTGGAATGGCAGAGGCAGGGTGGGAGGTGTGTGAAGGAAAGGTTCCACAAACAACAGGTATTAAAATGTGAAAGTTATTGTTGCTGTCAAACTATGCACAATGGTCATGGAGATTAAACATCATTTCATACTTTTCTCCGTTTCTGTAGGTTATCTATCTGCTCGGCACATCAATGGTGCAGATATATTACTGTTAGCCCTACTATGTTTGATGTGGCTGTGCCTGTACATTGGTCTGATACTTAACGTAGAGAGTTACTGCTTAATTATGAAAGTAGTGGTAATCATAGCCGATGTCAAATAGAAATTTGAAAAAACAAAAACAGACATCCCCTTCAGATTCGCACGCTTTCCCGCAGCTCTTCTGTCCTTTTTCTTCTTTTTCATTAGATTAGAATTATATTTAATTTTCGTGGGGATAGTGTCAGCTTTTAATCGCTACAATTCTGCTCATCCCAAACTGGGAATACAGGCCGGTGATGTTCAAATAATACTCTAAATAGCGCTGCAAATGATGCTTGAAGCAGTTGGGCCTAGCATTTGGGTCATGCTACGTTCCTCTGGTCAGTTTTACCTTGGCTATCCAAATTTTCCTTACAGCTGGATCTTGTGTAGAAACCTGAATTCTCACACCACCTTTGGATGTATTGCTACAACCAGCAACAATACATCTAGCTGGCATTCTGAGTATTTTTGTTTAGAGTTCAGAGCATATGTAGGCCGCACATAAATGTCGTGGGTTTAATAAGCACCTGGTCGAACTCGGACAGTGTACAAGAGATTTATTAATAGAAACGTGGGACACTTTTGAATTTTTTAACATAGCTAATCGTTTTCTATGCATTTTTTCTGATATAGAGACCTTGATTAGAAGTTGATTTCAGGGGGGTGCACAGACCCTGTGGTTTCAGGTGGCTTATGGTTACCTCAAAACGGACATCAAGGCCAAAGATACATGCATGGGAGACGTGGCGTTTAGGCCAGTAACACCACTTGGGATGACACCATGGTTCTTAGCACAGCCTGCACCAATATCTCAGCGAGCCACAACCTGTTGTCGGCTTAATATACTTCAAATATCAAAGGACTCAAAACGTCTCAAGTTGACAAGGCAGAATAAGCCTCATTCGCAGAGAATGCTTTGTCAAGGCCAGATGCATAGAATATTATGATAACAGATCCTCCAAAGTCAGTTAGCTGCCAGGACTGGAAATGGGTCACAGTGTGTCGCTGCTGCCACTATCAGGATAGGGAATTCAATGAAATCCCCCACATAAACACAAGTCCCGCAGAAAAAGTATCCTTGAGATGACGTGGCGGGTCACGTGATATATGACGTCATCAAATAGCCGTTTTTTTTTTGGCAGGCTAAGCAGTTGCTGATTTTTCTGCTAAGCTAAGAGGACAACAAAAAAACATTTAAAAATCTTCCTTCCAATATATTTATTCAAGAAAAGAACAACGATTAAGTGTTAAGTGAAGCCATATCTATTGATTAAACCAAATATGATTTTCTGATTCTCTGGACGTTTAAGCTTCCATCTTGTCAGACTTCAAGGCACTGCTCTTCACTATGGGCTAGTGCCGCAGCATGATAATTTACCAAGCTGGGCTTAGCCTGGTGTTGGCTCAACAGTTAAGGTGACTGGCTGGAGATCTTATGGTCCAGGGTTTGAGCCCTGCCAACCCATTGAATCAACACCAGGTGGGTTGATTCAGCCTGTCATCCCTCTGAGGTCAGAAAATTGAGTAGCAGCTGACTGGTAATTGGAGGGATTTGCATCTGCAGCACAGCTGCACCCCAATAAATGATGCACCCAATCAGCCACAGGCTCCATAGGAACCACCACCAGTGCTGCGTTATTTTTCAAGATTGAGTCACCCGAAGCAGTTGTCATTGTCCAGCCAGTGGAGCACAATTTGCGAATGTTTAGGCTTTCCAGAGAATTTTTGAGCTTTATCTGTTCAAAGAAGTGAGACCATTTTGTCGAGAACCTAATGGAGTCATATAATTTCGCCAAATATATCGAAGATATCCAGAACAGATCTTGATTGTCTGGATAACTTCTGGAGGAAAGGGTTTCGGCAATGTACCAAGCAATGCACATGTATCGCTGCTCGCTCTTCCTGTAATGTTGTCATTGCAACACCCTTTGTCTTCCATTGCATGTTGTCCACAGCAATTGTTAATGGGACAGTTGAGTTGAAAACAGAACATCTTTTAATGCTATTAGAGGTTTCCATCCAGAACTTTCACGTTTCTTTGACTGCCCGTTACTTGGCGCATTTACATACAAGAATCCAGAATGAACAGTGGCCATTTTTTTTTTCCTATCCCACAATGTACTGCAACATCGTTGTAAAAATAAATTATTTATATATTTTTCGAAATTGCGAAAGCAACATGGATCAATCATAGGTATTTGGGCACATGCTAATTTTATTACCACCTTCCTTGTGGCACATTGAAATAAATTCTAAGCCACTAGCATACGCTAACAGGCTGAATATGCACGATGGGGTAGACCAAGTGATCTATCGCTTCTCAAGTGGATTATCACAAGACACTGCAGTGGTGTGATATGTCATGACGGGGTACCCCCGCTCCAAACTGGAGTGGCATGGGGGATTAGGAAGGGGACATGACAGATACGTATGTTAAAACACATTCCCCTCAGGCTCTACATTTATGATGACTATAGTTTTTATTATAATATAACATAGATTAATTTGTGTATTTTAGATTAATTTGTAAAGCTTCCAAGAGTTTTATTTTTATTTTTTGTGATAACATCCAGGTTTGAAGTTATTCTTTTCAGCAGTGCTGGAGTGCATTAGCAGGTATATGCACCAATTGCACCATGGTCATGGAGTTTTAAACCACTTCTTATTATAATCCAAAAGTTAGTCCCAAAAGCGGATTTTCAATGTAGTTTTGGCTTTCCAATATTTATATTACTAGCAGGGGATATCCGGTGCTGTCCAGGAGGTGGCGGGAGGAACCCGAGCTTTTCTGGGTGAGCTTTTCCTGGCGGTGTTTTCGGGACATGTTGGACATTGAAAAGCAATGGAGTTATTGGTCTATGGTGGTTATTTTTTGCCTGTGGGCTGGAGGCACCACTGCCTGACCCCACATCCCAATATGCACCTTATGGTGGCCTATGGTTACCTCAAAACGGACATCAAGGCCAACATGCGGTAGCTTCAAACCTTGCCTAGATTCTGCAGTACCTACACCAAAAATTTGAGGTCTCCAAGTGTTCCGGTTCGGCCGTGAAAGAATAACATGCATACAAACACAGAGACGCACACATGTACAAACCAACACACAGACACTTGAAAATATTTACAAGATTGTAGGTTTGATTGCTGTATGTTTTCACTCACTAAATTAAAATGTTGCATTATGATGTCATCCAGGGTCTTCAGGTGGACTTGAATTTGAAAGTAACTAATAGGTAAGACTTTTTTTTCTTTTCCTGTATCATTTCAACATTTCATTGCCTTTCCAAACCAAACCAAGATTGAAATGCACTCACATGTTATTTATGCATCATTTTATGACATGCATTTTCTTCATAAAATATTGTTACCTTTGAATTGGTATGGGTGATGGGCAAGAGTGGCCATGTGGGCCAGCACATAGACAGAGTGGAGAACATTTATAAAATTGTTAACGAAGATGAAATTAAAAGGAATAATGGCAAATAAATTGAAAAATAACATCTCTTATGTTTTTGTGCGAGTATGCAACACACTGGACCTTGTATTGAAGGAAAGTGGCAGCGATTTGCAGCCGAGGAGAGAATATTGTATACATTAGGCCATGGGCCAAGCGGACAAATGGCTCTAGTTTTAACATTTTGTGACCCCCCTCCCCTGCAGTAACTATACCTGAAATTGTACATATAAGTAGAGAAGAATATGCTGAACAAGTACAGATACATTCAAAGTACACCGCCCCCATGCCAAATAAATAAATAATATATCCTCCAGCGCGCGAGCGACATTGCCAGGGTGCCTCTGGCTTTATGCGATATTGTCATATTTTTGTGCGATAGTTGGAATTTTGCCAAATTTGTTTTGGTCCAGTGTGGGTATAACCTAGTGACTGCCAAATCTGAAATCAGAATTTAATTTGAGGTTGAAATGAGTCTGTGAGATCACTCCGTGCGCTGCCTGCACGTCGTGTACAGTGTGTTAATTAATTAATTCCCCACTCTCGATCTGAGGTAACTCGACCATATTTTATCAGATTTTCGCCGGGTTTGCGATGGTTGAGTATTCAACAACCTTAGCGACTACTAAATCTGAAAGCCGAATTTAATTCCGAGTTGGAATGAGCCCGTACGGGCCGCCTGCATGAATCCCGCCAAGTGTACAGTATTATGTAACCCCCCCTCACGACCTGAGGTAACTCGACCAAATTTTATCCAATTTGACCTGGGTTTGTGATGGTCAGGTGTTAACCCCCACCCCCAACCCCCCTCCCACCCCAGGCCACAACCAAATCCGAAAACTGAATTTAAATCTGAGGTGAAACAAGCCTGTACAGCCAGCCTGCACACATCGCTCCAAATGAAAATTAAAACAAAGACCCACTCGCACCTGCGGTAACTCGGTCAAAATGTTTCCGATTTGCACTGGGTTTGTGGTGCTCTGGTGCTAACACCCCCGAGCCACTAGCAAATCCAAAAACCAAATTCAAATCGGAGCTGAAACAAGCCTGTACGGCCAGCCTGCACGAATCGCGCCGTGAAAATTAAGGCACGACCCTCAACAAAGGCGCGATTTATTTATTTGACAATAACTTAAAAACTACAAATCCCACAAACTTTCAACTCACCTTATTCTTCTCCTCGTGTTCTTATCTCTCAATCACCAAGGGTATGTGAAGCTGCGACGCAGGAAGCCAATCAGTTACATGACCTGAGAAAAAAAGTGTTGCATTTCTTCTTCTTTCAACAATAACGACTTCTAGCTTCCATACCGTACAACCAATCATATTGAAATTTTAAAGACTTATTCCCCTTGATGAGAGCTACATTACATTAAAGTTTCAATTCGATCAATGCAGCGGTTCAAGAGATAGAAGCTTTTTAATATTTTCGTTCAATCATTTATTGCGGGCAAACCATGTGACTTATCGAAACTTCCCAAGTAATGTTTTAACTTCACCACATGGGAAACGTTTGTGTAAAGTTTCCATTAGATATCTTCAAAATTTAGGGGGGAGATATAAATCCTCAACGATGCGATGCAATTGTCAGGGCATGCGATTATGCATGCAAAGTTTGTGCTCGATCTCTTTCAGCCATTGCGGAGAAAAAGGGGTTTTAGTGTTTTTCACGAAAAACAATATGGCGGCCGAATCATGTGACGTATAACATCGAAATTTTTTGCATTCTGATTTTTTTTTTCACTAAGGTCATGTAAAAAAATCATATTCGTGGCATCAAGAGATCTTTGTCAAATTGTTACTTCATAACATTTGCACTTTTAATATTCAAAATTAACATGTTTTTTTGGTTCCATTGCAGAGTTCTTTAGAATGAGCCATGACTCAATTTTTTCCATTGAGTTTTTTGGAGATATAGAGGGGCAAAGTTGAAGGTGTTTTCCAAGATGGCGCCCCATACCACGTGACCTATGATGTCATGTTTAGCAGTAAAAAATTCTACATGTCCACTGTCCAGCCAATAACTTGGTGAAAATGTCGTGTCAATCGGACCAACGTTTGCTGAGAAAATTGATTTTAAGGTTTTCGAAAGTGAATGTCTGGCAGAAGAATAATAATAACCTCTATGAAAAACAATATTCCACTGTATTTCTTGCAGAGGAAACCTAATTATTTTGTGTGCACATATCTTTACTTTTGCCACCAAAGGTGGACGGAGGTTATGTTTTTACCCCTTGTCTGTCTATTTGTTTGTCTGTGAGCAGGATATTTCAAAACGTTCTGGATGGAATCGGCTTAAACTTAGTGGACTGCAAGTTGAGTGTGTGACAAGGATGAATTGATTCAATTTCAGTGAAGACCAGGATCCGGATCCAATTCCGAGAATGTTTTGTGATTTCATCCACCATTGAGTGATGAAGCTAAAAACAATATGTAACACGATATCTCAAAAAGTAATGGACAGATTCGGACTAAACTGGACAGGTTGGTTGTGTGAGAACAAAAAATTGATTAGATTTTGGTGAAGATCCGAATCCAGATCTGGATACGATTATTTTGATTTTTTTTTTTTAAGTACCATTGAGAGATTCCGAGAATTTCTTGTGATTTCACCATTGAGTGGTGGACCTAAAAACGACATATAGCATGATATTTCAAAAAGTTTTGGACGGGCTATGACAAAACTTGGTGGATGAGTTGGTTAGGTGACAAGAACAAGCTGATTCAATTTTGGTTCAGGTCCGGATGCAGATCCGACCTATCATTGGGATACAAAATGTAAATAAATGCACTCCACCGAGTGCCATTCTAGTTACAATTGAATTCGAGCTGAAGTTTCCCATCCCCTTTTGGGCTAGCACAAACATACCGATAAGGGTCACTATTTTGGTGACATACATACATACATACATACATACATACATACAGACAGACATAGGAGATAGCTGCATTACAGTAAGATTATGATATTGTTCTATTTGTAGGGGGTAGGCACTACCTTAGTCCAGGTAGAATTGCATAGGTAGTGTGCTCCCACTGTCATGAAGAAGAAGAAACCCATGTAATAAGTATGAAATTTGTGTAGACCGTATGTCGTGGAAGAGCGTATCTTATTTCCCATCACAAGGGGTGGGATATGTTAATTAGCTAGGGATTAATGGTATATCCCCTGTATGTAATGGCCTCTGTTATTTTTTCCTCTGTTCCGTATGACACATGCAGCACACACACCAAGCCAGGAAATTGCCCATTTATGACACTAAATGAAAACCAACCGGAAACAGGACATTGAGCACTACCGCGGATAACATCGACCTGGTGAGCACACAGGCACAAAAGGTCCGTTGGGCTACGCCCTGAAGAGCAGTGATTGGTCCAGGGTTTATTGGCAGAAAAGACTGGTAAGAAGGGACTGGTGGAGACGTCGTAGGATGACGTCAGAGCCTTGACTATAAAGGAGCGCTCTGGCTGACATTTTCTAGCTCTTGAGCGAAGGATATTCTTTGAGACACCACAATTTTCTCTTCCCTTGATTTCCTCGCATGTTCTGGGTTTGGTGGCGAGTGGTCATCTCCCCGACATTTTGTGCTCTTGGCTTTATTCTATCCTCTTGATTTCCGCTCTCCTCTTCTTCGTCTTCTCGAGTCCTGGCTTTGACGATGAACGGTCGTGTCCCGACATCGCTCCTCTTCGTCTCTTGTGGCTGGCTCGCATCGTCTGGCTTTGGTGTTGGAGAACGAGATTGTGAGGACAAGCATGGCTGGAAGAGCGAGCTGTGAGCCAAGGCCTGTTCACTTCGCGCACAAAGCCAGGAGTGAGCGGACCGCGCGGCGAGGCCTAGTTCGCGCCCACCGGAGTGCAGGCTGTGGTTTTTGCACGCAAGTACGCGGGGCTCGGGAAGATTCCTGACGAGGTTCAAGAGCCGTTTAGAGCTAAGTGCCACCAAACACACATTTATTTTCGTTCTCTTATATTTCCCTTTGTTTGTAATCGAGTCTGTTTGGGGGCGCTCCAATTAGGAATTTAGTTTTATCGTGCATTCTTTGTTACCGGCATTTTCTTTCAATAAAGCCGGTATTTTTGTACATTTTAATTCCGTGTCGGTTCGCGTTAATTTATCCAGGTGTGAAAAAGTTGGGTGGAAGCCGTCTAGGTAAGTTCGTCATCCTCCTTTCCCTCTCGTGTAATGAATACCGTCATTTTGGATTGAACGCCTGGGAGTAAAGCTCGTTTGGTCATCCGTGTCGTCCTGCGGTGTTCACTACAGGGTAGTCACATGACAATATGAAGCTTTATTTACAAGTATTGTATTAACATATGTCCAAGTCAATGTGGTGCATCCTCCTAATTTCACTTTATGTAAACTACTGCTTTAATTTGATGTTGTTCCTTCTTTAATCTCCATGCAACGATTACAAGTGAACTAGTGCTTTGCTTCAGTAACACACAATCACGTGAGTGATATAACAGATGTGTGTTCACAGCGCTTCACCTGTTTTACGGCTTGGCTTTAGCCTATCTGATGGAGAGAAGGAATTTTTGAAACGGAGGGCAAAGATTGCTGCCTTGGCTTTCAGTAAAGTTCTGAATCATCAGAAAATTTCCAAGAACTGCCGGGTAAGAATTATCTTATAGGTATTTTGGGTACTTGTTTTAAGCATTGTTATTGTTATGTTTGTGGGATATGTGGGAGCATTTTGATAAAGCCTGGACAATTGTTCATATTTTTGCAGTGTTGTCACTTTTTGAACATGCATTAAGTATACAGTGCCCTCCATAAATCGAGGTTATCTTTTATTTCCTGGTATTTCTATGTATACATGTTTTACCATTGTAGAACAATAGCACTTTATATGTTTAGTCCCTCCATTTTAGATAAGCATAAGCATTGGAACAGATTAACTTAAAGTAAATTAAAGTAGTATAATAGTTAGTATTTGGTTGCATATCCCTTGCATGTAACAGCTGCATCGAGCCTGTGACCCATCAACATCACCAAACTCTTGGTAACTTCCTTTGAGATGCTTTGCCAACTTTTACTGTAGCCATTTTCAGTTGTTGTTTGTTTTGGGGGTTTCTGACGTTATTCTCTTCAGCAACTGAAATGCATCCTCCATTGGATTTAAATGAGGAGATTGACTTAGTCAGTCTGAAACCTTTCCACTTTTTTCCCCGATGAACTCCTTGGTTGCGTTGTCAGTGTGTTTTCAGTCATTGTCTAGCTGCATGGTGAAGCGCCGCTCAATTAATTTGCAGCTATTTTCTTGTACATAGGTAGACAAAATGTTTCTGTACACTTCCAAATTCATTCTGCTGCCACCATCAATAGTTACATCATCAATAAAGATGAGTGAGCCAGTTCCTTAGACAGCCATGCAAGCCCAAACCATGACACCACCTCTACCATGCTTCACAGATGAGGTAGTATGCTTTGGATCACATGCAGTTCCTTCCTTTCTCTACACTTTCACCTTTTCATCTCTTTGGTAAAGGTTTATCTTGGTCTCATCTGTCCATTAAACGTTGTTCCAAAACTCTACTGGGTCACCTCTGTACTTGGCAAATTTTTCTGTCGTCAACGGCATTTGTTTTCCTTGGCCGACCTGGCTGGAAAACGAATGGTTTCTTTCTTCTTCAAGATTTTCCAAATTGTTGTATTTGCTATACCCAATTTTTGTGTTATGGTTCTAAATTAATTATTCTGTTCTTTAAGCTTCCAAATTGCTTGTTTTTCTTTCATAGACAATTTTCTGGTCTTCATGTTGGTTTATGCCTACTGACTCCAAGGGAAGACTCCCAAGGAAAAAGCAAAGGCTAAAATCAAGACTCGACATTCACAGCTCTTTTATGTGTGAACAATCAATGCAACAAGGAACCCCTGCCAGTAATTTGTTCCAATACTTATGCCTACCTAAAATGGGACAGCCATGCAAGCTGAACTGAACATAAAAAGTGCTATTGTGCTACAATGGTAAAACATGTACTGTATGCATAGAAATACCAAGAAATATAAGATGAAGTTATGTACTCTTGCCTCATATTCATCTTTTGATCTCAAATAGAAATTGATTGAGTATATAGTAATAACAAATTTGACTTCGCTGTTCCAATGGTTATGGAGGGCCCTGCATGTTGGTCTGGTTAGGTGTCTACAATACCACCTCAAGGTGTCTTGTCCCTTTTGTTACCCGATGTCAATCTGTTTGAGGTCAGGCAAGGGTAAAGAGTGATACAGCCCGTCTCCCTCACACCGACAAGGAGAAGATTTCTCTTCTCCAGCACTATCCATCAACAAGTGGGAAGCGGACCTTAGTTTCTTGGACAAGGCCGGATTCGTAAACATTCCCGGGAACAGGGTCTCGAGGCAGGAGCACTGTTGTCAGGCCTGACAGGAGGGACTCCTGGTCATGATTGGTGGGTCCTTGGGGCGGAGAGACCCCGGTGGCCTGAGATTAGTTACCCATAGAGGAAGAGGTAGGTGCGGAAACTCGCAACAACGAGAAAGGCCCGGTCTGACAGGATGTTCACTCTCTGGCGCTATTGAACTCTCTTGTACTGTTGGATTCCTTATGCTCTGACAAGCTGTTTGCTCCCACTGCTGCACTGTGGAAACAAGGTTGCCCCCATGCCAGTCCTTCACTGGCTTTTTGTTCCAGGGCTCTTCACCCTGTGCCATTTTTCATCACTCTTACCTGTTTTGTTGTGTGTATGGAGCCATAGCTGGGTAGTTTTTCTCTTATTTTGTCTGATTTTGTGTCCATGGTTTTGTTAATCCGTTTCTTGTGATTACTCCGCCAGGGAGTAATGCATTCGATCGTGTGTGTGTGTGTGTGTGTGTGTGTGTGTGTGTGTGTGCGCGTTCGTGTGTGCGCGTTCGTGTGTTCGTGAACAAGATATCTGGAAAAGATCTGAACGGATTTGGATGAAAGTTGGTGGGATGATTGCCCTTGGGATAAGGAAGAATTGATTAGTTTTTGGTGAAGCTCAGGATATTATTCCAGATCCAGGAATTTTTTTCTGTTTTACTGTATTAAAGCTTTTATTCTTATTCTTATTCATAAATGATGTTTTTCTCCTCTAATTCCGAGATATATCAAAATAAATTCTCTGACAGTTCGGGCCTACTTTCTTTTTCATTTATTGTTTTGGGGAGAGGGGATGTTAAACAAAACGTATTATTCCAACTTGACCCACGGCGGGAGTATGCGCTCTACTGAGTGGCGTTCTAGTTAATTAATTAATTTATTTTCCCCTTTGTTACCACCTTTTTTCACACCAACTTACAAGTTAATCGCCAACAATGGAGGTCTAAATTGCTAGATCACACTGGAGTATGAACCATCGTTACCGCTCATCGTTGGTACACGGAAGTGAGCACTCGGTTTAATCCCTAGAGCGTTGGCTTCCAGCATGCTTGGGAATCACTGATTACAGTTATCAGATGGTTGCCATCCACACGACATTATTTTTATCTGATCGAGAATAAATCGAGCTTTTTGTAAGGAACGTCTCAAACCTGCATTACAGGGACGTCATAAGGCAATGATGAGATGAGAGCAATGCAGCCTCTAGCATGTGAACCCAGGATCTCTGCGTCATGAGCTATAGATGTGCAGATGGGAAGACTGAACAGGCAAACCCAAAAATTGTTAAAGCTTGAAGTGTTTCTAAAATAAAAGAGTTCCAACATATGCATAAAGGTACATGGTTCAAAAGGTAAAACAAGGAAATGGACAGCAGTCATGGAAAATAAGCAGTGGAGCATGCCAATATATTTATGCAGAAGTCAATACCTGCTTGTATCTGCCTGATTTGCTCTTGGTTCTTTGACAGGTGCCTGTTGTAGCCGTCCTCGGTTCTGGCGGTGGTGTTCGTGCAATGACTTCCTTCTATGGAAGCTTGTCTGGACTCGAGAGAATGGGCATCCTCGATTGTATCGCGTATGCGTTTGGGGTCTCTGGATCTAACTGGTGAGACATCAAACGTCACACGATCGTATTCGACTCGACCATGTTTTAAAATTGGTGTTTTATTCTTTACAAATGAAATATTAACCGAGTATTTATGATCATTCCATGGTGACAGGGCCCTGGGCACTATTTACCAGGATCCGTATTGGTCAGAACATGGACTGGATAGTGCCATCCATGAGCTACGTGCACGACTAACGGGAAGCAAACTGAATCTGCTCACGTCTGATTGGCTGCGGCATTGCCGTGATGCATTGCGTGACAAGGAGGCCCGAGGATTGCGCACCTGCCTCACCGACCTATGGGGTTTTGTACTTGAGTGGATGTTGTATGGACAGGTGAGCAGGATGCTCCATTTGCGATACTTTTTTTTTGTATATACAGAGTCGAGGCTCATAGGAGACCGAGAACGCTGAATGGATCAGGAAGCAACAGAACAAAAGGGGCAGTAGCAGTAGAGAGACCACCTTTAGAGGCCATTTTCCCCCGCAGAGCAGGGGTTGGCCTTTTTCGGGCACCATGGTCCCCTTTTTTGAAGCAATGTTTTACAGCCAGATGCCCTTCCTGCCGCCAACCCTGTTAGTCGCCTCTTGCGACACACAGGGAATTACCAGTGAACTGGTACTCAATTTGCCAACCTCGGAAGGATGACAGGCTGAGTCAACCCCACTGGCGTTAATTCAGCGATCGACCGGGATTCGAACCCAGGATCCTAGGATCCCAAGCCGGCACCCTAACCGCTAAGCCAACACCAAGCTTAAAAGGAGCAGTAGAGAGAGGGGGGAAACACCAACAGCAGGGTTGAAGGACAAGATAGAGGGAGACTTGGACAAACAATGGGTGTGGGCCTTCTCGTGAGCGGAGTCAGCTGTTGTGCCATTTGAAGAGAGTGAAGGGTTGCAAGGGGAGCATACAACAGACACACTTAAGAAGGTGCTACCAAGTTTAGGAAGAGGGAAACAAGTTAGAAAGTTCATTATTGAGATTGGACAGACGTTGTTTCCTGAGAGTGGCACACTTGGTGTGGGCCTTGTGAAATGAACTGAGATTGCCTTCGGTTGGGTTTAAGTTTTTCAGGAAGAGAAGGCATGTTGTTCTCGACTAGAGCAACCACTTCACCTCAGGATTCAGTGTACCATAGATGTTACATTTCCTAGCACACTGTTTTTGTGAGGGAGATGTACACCCATCATTTTTTTGTACTTTTGCATTTTGGTAGTACTCGTACAATGTAATCCGCCGTGCTATTTTTTGAAAGGAGTCAGCCATTTTATCATATCGCCCTGGCCAAATTCCCTGCTTGAAGTTTGCTGCATGACTATCGCTACCTGCACGCATAGTCGGAAGTCATAATGTTCTACGGAGAGAGTAAAAGTGTCCAACCTTCTAATTCCCTGCATGACGAGTAACTGAAGCTTTATGGATGTTTCATCAACACTCCGAGACCATGCGTGAAGTTAGGGTTAACAGAGGTCGCTGAAGGTCATTAAGGTATTATCCAAAATTTAGTAAGAATCTATTTTTTTGCTATATTGGCAGACACCTGGTCGAACTTGATTTCAGGCATCCAGGTGAATAACACAGTTTCCCTGTGTAAGCTCTCGGTACACATCAGGTGCTGGGCTGCTGCGTCAAGTTGTTGCATGTCCACAAGGTATTTTGTATGATTGTAGCGGGCCATCCATGGGAAGCATTCTTGAAAAGGCTTCTCCTTCAACCGTGAAGAAACTGCAGCGGTACCTGCACCATAACCATGTACTGTCTCCAGAATGCAAACGTGGGATTGGCAGAAAACTTAATGGCAATATTCACCAATATTGAGGAAAAGACCACGCCATTGGTCATCGTGTGCCCATGCCAACTCCCTTGCTTTGCAATACAGGCCTTCAACAAATGTCAGAACTGTATTCTACCGGCCCAGATAGTGTGACGTTCTGGCATTGACAAATACAAATCAAATAATCCTGCTATCTGGATCCGGATTTCTACCAAAATCAAATAACTCTGCTGTCTGAATCCGGATGTTCACCAAAATCAAATAATTCTGCTATCTGGATCAAGATTTTCATCAAAATCAAATAATCCTGCTATCTGGATCAAGATTTTCATCAAAATCAAATAATCCTGCTATCTGGATCCAGATTTCTACCAAAATCAAATAACTCTGCTGTCTGAATCCGGATGTTCACCAAAATCAAATAATTCTGCTATCTGGATCAAGATTTTCATCAAAATCAAATAATCCTGCTATCTGGATCCAGATTTCTACCAAAATCAAATAACTCTGCTATCTGGATCCGGATTTTCACCAAAAATCAAATAATCCTGCTATCTGGATCCAGATTTCTACCAAAATCAAATAAGTCTGCTATCTGGATCAAGATTTTCATCAAAATCAAATAATCCTGCTATCTGGATCCAGATTTCTACCAAAATCAAATAACTCTGCTATCTGGATCCGGATTTTCACCAAAAATCAAATAATCCTGCTATCTGGATCCAGATTTCTACCAAAATCAAATAATTCTGCTATCTGGATCCGGTTTTCACCAAAACCAAATAATTCTGCTATCTCGATCCAGATTTTCATCAAAATCAAATAATTGTGCTATCTGGATCCAGATTTTCATCAAAATCAAATAATTCTGCGATCTGGATCCAGATATTCATCAAAATCAAATAATCCTGCTATCTGCATCTGGATTTTCACCACAATCAAATAATTCTGCTGTCTGGATCCGGATTTTCACCAAAATCAAATAATTCTGCTATCTGGATCCGGATTTTCACCACAATCAAATAATTCTGCTATCTGGATCCTGGTTTTCACCAAAATCAAATAATTCTGCTATCTGCATCTGGATTTTCACCAAAATCAAATAATCCTGCTATCTGAATCCGGATTTACACCAAAATCAAATAATCCTGCTTTCTGAATCCGGATTTACACCAAAATCAAATAATTCTGCGATCTGGATCCGGATTTTCACCACAATCAAAAAATTCTGCTATCTGGATCCAGGTTTTCCCCAAAATCAAATAATTCTGCAATCTGCATCTGGATTTTCACCAAAATCAAATAATCCTGCTATCTGGATCAAGATTTTCATCAAAATCAAATAATCCTGCTATCTGGATCCAGATTTCTACCAAAATCAAATAACTCTGCTATCTGGATCCGGATTTTCACCAAAAATCAAATAATCCTGCTATCTGGATCCGGATTTTCACCAAAAATCAAATAATCCTGCTATCTGGATCCGGATTTTCACCAAAACCAAATAATTCTGCTATCTCGATCCGGGTTTTCACCAAAATCAAAGAATCCTGCTATCTGGATCCGGATTTTCACCATAATCAAATAATTCTGCTATCTTGATCCAGATTTTCATCAAAATCAAATAATTGTGCTATCTGGATCCAGATTTTCATCAAAATCAAATAATCCTGCTATCTGAATTCCGGATTAACACCAAAATCAAATAATCCTGCTATCTGGATCCGGATTTTCACCACAATCAAATAATTCTGCTGTCTGGATCCGGGTTTTCACCACAATCAAAAAAATCTGCTATCTGGATCCGGATTTTCACCAAAATCAAACAATTCTGCTATCTGGATCCGGATTTTCACCAAAATTAAACAATTCTGCTATCTGGATCTGGATTTTCACCAAAATAAAACAATTCTGCTATCTGGATCAGGATTTTCACCAAAATCAAACAATTCTGTTATCTGGATCTGGATTTTCAACAAAATCGAATAACGCCGCTATCTGGATCTGGATTTTCACCAAAATCAAATAATCCTGCTATCTGGATCCGGATTTTCACCAAAATTAAATCAATTCGTCTGTGTCACACACTCAACCTGGCCAACACGTTTCATCCGAGTCTGTCCATAACTTAATTTTTGTATACTAAGTCGAGGCTCGTGTAACAGCTAACACACAGAACATATAAGAGAGAGAGAGAGAGAGAGAAGAGAAGAGAAGAGAAGAGAAGAGAAGAGAAGAGAAGAGAAGAGAAGAGAAGAGAAGAGAGAAGAGAGAAGAGAGAAGAGAGAAGAGAGAAGAGAGAAGAGAGAAGAGAGAAGAGAGAAGAGAGAAGGAAAAAAGCAAAAGAGAAAGAAGCACAACAACAGTAGATAACAGGGATCTCGGGAGATCTGTGGAAGGGAGAGGGCTGGGGCGGGGGTACACGGGATAAACAAGATGGACACTACGAGGACTTTCAGGAAAGAAAACGGAATTTTAAGCTGGTGGGTTTTGTGGTGAATTAATGGGGGTAGAAAAGATCAAGGCTTTGGATGGGGGAAGATATGAGATGGTGGTGAACAGCTGTTTTGAAGACCTGGAGTGGGGAATGGGATTGAAGAGAGTGAGGGAGTTTGTTTCAGAGGTGGGGAAAAAGAGGAATGAAAGAGTGAAGGTGAGCAGAGAGTCTTGTTTTTTTTACCCAGCTAGCCATGCTGCAATAAATTAGCTCGCTGCCTGCTTTTACTCTAATGGGTAGAAAGAACCCAACATTTTAAAAAACTTTCTGATCTACGTGTTCAGGCGAGCATGTGAAATAAATGCCGCTGTGTACACATGGCTCGGGCATTGGACTGAATAGTTTTTAAGTGGTTTAATTACCATCTATATGTGATTGGTGTTATTCTTGATTTACAAGTCATCAAAGGACTGCTTGAAAGTCACCTAGGTGTGCAGATCAGGTTTGGACTAAGGAGACTTTCAGAATGTAAATGTTATACACAAAGTATCTGGATGCTTTACAATTAGCCACCTAATTACAGTATATGATGAATAAATAATTGACGTCATCAATAGCGACATTTGAGTAAAATGATCAAGTCTCATGCAATTCATTTTTAATCCAATAGTTACTGTCCTACAAGGAAGGTGGGTCAAGAATAGGGAAGCCAGTCCATTTGTGTCAAAGAAAACAATTGCAGTTTTGATTTTAATCTTAAAACAATAACTTTTGAATTATAGAAAGTCCAAATTATATACGGCTGTACCTATAGCTATAAAGAGCTCATGATGTGAAGCAAATAGATTGATGGGCCATTACAGGAGAACCCTGCACGACTCTCTGAGCAGCATGAGGCAGTGCGTCATGGGCAGAACCCATACCCCATCTACGCTGCAGTTAACGTCAAGCGTGATGTGGAAAGCTGCAAGTTTTCTGGTGAGTTATTATTTCCTTCCTGGTGTATATATTTCGGTCCAGTGAAAGGAAGTGTCATTTTAAACTATCGGACGATGCAAGTTCATCGTCAGGGGCTGCACAATTCTACGTAAAGAGACTGAAGGTTTCGTTTTTTACATCAAAGATACTTTTGGCAAACGTATTCACAAATAAGGAATGATGGCCAAAGTGACACCGGTTATGACGGAAGCAGTGCTCATAAACGTTTAAAAGTTCAGCAAAGGTCACCAGAATGAAAAAAATATATACAATATGGCTCACCGTTAACGTGGACTATTATTATAAGACATGTAAAATCTTAACCCAAAAGGTGCTGTTTAAGCAGGTGGTTGGATGAGACATCTCATAGATGCTCTCATTTTTTAAGGTAATTCCAACCTGAGTGCCAAACCTCCCTCTGCGTTCACCAATAAATGTCAAAACAGCATGTTAAACCTTTGTTTACAATTGAGCTGTTTATACATGAAACACATCTAAGATGAATTGTGCGGCCTTAATATTCCTAGCCGACCTTATACCCCTGCAAAAAAAAATTGCTGAGTAGAGAATTTGATTAATTGCACTAGCGGGTGCTCCCACCCTACGGTCGGGAGTACCCTTCTCAGCCCACCTTTGGTAGGCAATGTGACGCAGCACATTCTTGGAATTGCACTTTGTAATTTTTGTAATTTTTGAAAGAAATTTTATTCATCATAACATATTGTTGTGGATATGAGGATTGTATTTTTTGATTGTATTGTATTGTATTGTAAATTGTTATGAATTATTGCTTTATTCTGAGCCCTCCTTGCTCCAGTCTGTTGTATAAAGGTCAAAGGGCGTTCCGGTAGTTAATTCCATAAAGCATACATTGAAGGACACTATAATACCCCTGTTCAGTAGTTTATTTCCTTATTCTGTGTATGAGGTTAAGGCGTTGTCTTCCATTAAAATGACACTCCATTGCACCAAGTGAAATAGATAGATCCCCTTTCATTCCCATTCCCAAAAACCGCAATTGCCAACTGTTCCCTCCGCGACTCCATTCGCCACGAGGTAGGCTCGGAGAAGAAGGGCGTGTCTCCACCTCGTCATAGAGGGGAAGAGTGACCCAGCCCCGAACAACCAACCAAGCACGAGGGGTTTGGTTTGAGAGGGCGGAGGAAGAGCGATCGAGGAGGTTCGCGAAGGTTGAGGGGCGGGGCCTATATAACCCGCCGCGGGACACTCCCCAAGCAGATGAGTTCTGAGTTCTGCAAAGAGACAAGCTTCAGAGAGAAGTGCGCAAGGAGGGAAGAGAAGCGAGAAGGAAGCCTTTAACACAAGTGCGCGAGAGAAGCGCGGGGAAGCCTTGAGAGAAGTGCACGACGTCACCCTGCTCGCTCCCAGCCTGACGAGGCCCGGTTTGCTATGCGCCCCGTAAAGCCTTCCAGCTTGTGGTCCGAGCTGAACCTTCCTCCCGGTCCAGCCAATCGTTCCTGCCTCCATTCCCCATTCGTGTGAGTTTGTTCTGTTTGTTCTGTCCTGGGTATTTAATTAAGTTTGTATAAGCTAGTATTTTCACTGTGTCACCTGCTTTTTTCCATGTTCCCTGTATATAACCGTGACTGCTCCTTTTGCTTGTGTGTGTAAATAATAAATCCCGTTACTCTTCTGTACATCTTCTTCTTCCTCTTTACATTCGGTCGCTTTAGAGTTTTCCATATTGAATATCTGTGGCGCGATCTGGCCAACGTTCGGGGATCGGGTGAATCGGGGAAACTGTACGACCGCAGGGCCTCCGCTCGGCAAACACAACATCTTATCCGCGGGCCGTAACAATATCATAAGAAAAAGGAAGATTATTTGTAATACCGGCTGCCACCAAAGGTGGCGTTATTTTCAATGTACTGTATGCAGACACACACACACACACACACACACACACACACACACACACACACACACACACACACACACACACATTGTTACATGGAAGGGCAATCCATAGCTAGACTGTGGTAAGTTTAACATGGTCCATGTATTTTGAGTACATTAGATGCCATATATCAAGGACTTGCCAGAGTAAGTCGTATTTCTATTACACGTGGTGCTGAGGAGGCAGTGTATGTAAATTATAGACAGGATAGTCATTGTAATATTGCATTCATGAACACCTCTTGTTTGTGAGGAAGGCCAGGTAGGATTTTCTGTCGCAAAAAGTGTCGCACACTTCAAAAAGGCCGTCATGAGCCGTCGTCTCCATATAAAAATATCTTAGGTGAACATTTAAACTCTGGGATATGTTTGCACCTGCAATTTTCAAAAATGGTGAATATCTATGTGCACATTTCATATCTCAGGAATTATTGCATGAGAAAGTAAATGTTTTGTCAAAATATATCCATTCCTCTATTTGCGAAGGGATTGCGTTCCTAAAAATCATTTTCTTAAGCAAACATCCATTGATGAGCTATCTCATGATGCGGCATAAATAATATGCCTTGAATATTGCAATAATGCCCTGTTCCATCAGTTGAATGAACGAAGTTGTGTTTGGCGGCAAAAATACAACATTAATATTACCTACCATGTCCTCGATGTTAACAGGACTACCTGAGCCCCTGGGCCACTGTGGAATCCTCACTGAGACCCACAGCCTTGGCCCCCACATCCACCTCTCATGTGGGTCCACACTGGACCCTTTCCTAACAGTTTCGGTGCCCCTACCCTTAGGGGGTGTAAGTTGCACCATAAGAATTTACCTTGAGTTTTCAATTCTCCGGGTACTCTTCAAGCCTTGGAAGGAGCACATCCTCCTCTTTTGATGTTCCATGGGGCTGCACGAATGTGTGCTCCAACATGCGATACCCGAAGCTTGTCCCTTTGCTCCACTTGAGCCGGTCCCCTTAACTTTGTGGAGAGCCGACCTGGTCCTAACCCTGACCAGTCAGTCGCTAATGGTGGCTCTCCCGGTGGCATTCCTCCTCCTGCCTTCTCGTCCATGCTATCGCCACAATCAACATGCGCTACACTCTCAATACAAATCTCATACCCTCACATTTGCACTTGCTTGTAACCTTACTCCCGCATGCACTCTCACCCATGCCCTCATGGACAGGAGGCATGACCTTGACATTTCCGGGAGGTGGTTGAGCAGCCACCGAAGTGCAAGCTTGGCTCACTGGTTGTTCAGTGTCGGCCATGCATACCTGTGGCACAGCACCGAGCTCAGCCAGGCAACTCGCTTGAGGGCTTCATCCCACACCGCATGTACTCAGGCACACACACTCCTTTAAAAAAAAAGTTTATTTCAGAGTATTTCTCCAAAATTTTTTGGAATTGGACCTAGGGTCGCTGACATCACCACCTGTAACAGTCACAGTCAGAAGTGATGTTTGGCACCTGATCATCAGTATCATTATATTCACTATTTTGGAAAATGGCAGCGGCAAACATAATATCCTCGAGTTTAAATGTCTACCCAGGTTTATTTTGTACAAGCTGAAGTACCCGGTGTTGCCTGGGTATATTCAATGAAATATGTATTTAAATGTTTCCTGCATGAGAAATTGGGGAATGTTGGCCTTACGTACCAAGGGAATACACAATTTGTGCTTTTAGCTTGCATACATTTGACCTCAACATATGATCTTCACAATACATATTACTCGATCGCTCTGGGGTAAAACCCAAGCAGTCAAAGGAATATACTCACTCGAGGTCTGAAGGACAATTATCTGGTTTTATCTGGGGTCATTTTTGTTTATCCAAACATATCCCTCGAGCTTCCTCTTGATGAAAGAGGAAGCCATGCAAGGTTTGGTTGCATTGGTTCTTGCAGGGTCCGAATACATAAAAGAACGAACGAACAAACACACAAACAAACAAACTTTCTTTATACATTAGATAGAGTGGTCTTGCAGCCCATTCAAATGATCAAATTCTCAGGACACCAAAATATTTGTTGGGGCATACAGCAGAGCCTAGACCATCATCCACGTCCTCATTTCTAGTCGTGCGTAAGTTAAGACTGTGGACTATTTATTCTATAACACCCAAAGGTAATCTTACTAGAATTCACCAAATGTCTGTCCGTCTGTCCATCCGTCTGTTCCCAGGTACCTCAAAAACAGCTGAACCGATCGCAACAAAATTTTGGGTGGGTAATCCTGGGACCCCCTGGAGTAAAATAGGCTATATTGTTTTTCCAATTTTTCCAATTTCCAATTTTTCCAATTTTCCAGTTTTTCCAAACACGATGGAATAATATTTACCGATATGAACAGTGATGTGGCTTTTATTGAAATTCTACAAATACTGTTTGGATTGTGATGATTTGCGTGTGATATGATTTAACGGATGTTTATGTAAATCATTTAAAATAAAAAAAGCCTTCAATTTCTGATATTTAGCCTTTTCATTTGGGCTTCCCAATTGAAGCCCCGCCCCTAGGGCGGGTACCGTTGCTAGTAGTTTAAATGGTGAAATGATGCAACCAAACCAATAGCCACAGGGTGTACATGAAACAACAACAACAACAACAACCACAAAGCAAAGGACATGAAAATGTTTCATCCATTTCCAGACAAAGAGTGTCCATATTCACCCCTTACACTTAAAATACCGGGATAATGGGACTTATATCCATCACGTGTTCCACTGTCTCAATATGACAAGCCGTCTTTTGTATGTTTTTTTTTCTTCTTCCGCTGTGGATGTTTTCATTCATAGTTTTGACAATCGATTGATATTCATTCATTCGTTTCGTGTGCAGCCGGTGACTGCTGGTTTGCATCATTGCTGGGAGTGTGGCTGTGTTGCTGGTGCAGTACCCCCTGTTGGTTAGGGCAGTAATTTGGAATTTGGCCATGGCGCTGGAACATACTCGCCTACTCTTCGCAAAAGACCATGGGATCTTTAAAGTAGCAACTAATACCGGCAGACGGGACACCCATATAATGGACGGCACAGACATTGAGGAATCACCCTGTCTATGAAATTTAAAGCTGTGTGACAGTTTATAGCTGGGTCTGGATTCAAACCCAGGCCAGACAGCTTCGAGGGGATTGTGCACACCTTTAGGCCATCCGACCAAAGAAAGCTATTTCAGAGAAGTCAATTTGGCATTTAACTCTGTGCTTTTCATGTCTTTCACCATCCATCTTGATTTTGGTGTTCTTTACCCTCCATGGTGATTAACACATTAATCCTCCTTTCCATACTTCTCTCCGTATGCTGAATACTAAGAGTGGGTGGAGTTCACTCCTCATGAAGTGGGCTTGCCTAAATATGGGGCTTTCATCCCAGCGCGGAACTTTGAGAGCGAGTTCTTCATGGGGCACCTGGTGCGGCGGCATCCGGAGCCACCACTTCACTACCTGCTCGGTTGGAATGACTGCATCTGAAGCTATATGTGATCCATTTTAATCAAAAATAAATATGTTGTGTTTGATGCAAAATTCCATCAGATATGTTTGTGGATTTCAGGAACTCAATATTTGGTGATTGTTCTGCAGGCCTGTGGGGAAGTGCCTTTGCCAAGAGCTTGCGGGATCTTTTCAATGACCTTTTAAAGAAGCAGAATTCTCCTGATGGTAAACAAGATACAGGTAAGGAAGTGAATTGTTTACTTTTTTGAACCTCACCTTGTATTCAGGGTGGTGAAAGGGGTCGTTACTGATGTGGAAATAAATTCGAAAGTTCTAGATATTGTACGTTTTCAGAGATAACTAGAACAGCACTCGGTAGAGAGCATACCTCCGCCAGATAAACAATTTACGTTTTGTATCCTAGAGTAGACCAGAAAATCACAATACAGAATCACATTTAATCAAAATCATTCGTCCACAACTTTGAGATATCCTGCTATGTATCGTTTTTGGCCCTATATCTCCCAAAGGTGAAGAATCACTTAAAAAAAATTATAGTAGCCGGATCCGAATCTTCACCAAAATTTAATTGATTCTTCCTTGTCACACACACAAGCTGTCCACCAAGTTTCGGCCAAAATCATTCATAACTTTTTGAGATATCCTGCTATATGTTGGTCTCAGCCCCATCACTAAATGGTGAAGAATGACTTTTTTTTTTCTTTTCTTTTTTTTTTGTATACAAGATCGAGGCTCGTGAAAGAGCTAACATTAATCACACAAAAAGACAAACCGACACACAAAACACAAAAAACAAGGGGAGCGGCAGACAAGATGGGGAGGGGGAAGGACACAAACACAACATTTGAGAGCAGGGACATCGGGAGGACTTGGGGGGAGGTGGGAGAGGAATAAAACATATGAACACTGCAAGGACTCTGGGGTGAATTACCGGGGGTAGAAAAGATCAAGGTTTTCGATGGGGGAAGATAAGAGATGGTGGTGAACAGCTGTTTTAAAGACCTGGAGAGAGGAGTGGGATTGAAGGGAGTGGGGGAGTTTGTTCCAGAGGCGGGAGAAAAGGGGAATGAAAGAGTGAAGGTGAGCAGAGAGTCTAGACTTTGGCTGTTTAACCATAAGAGGGTTGCAGGCAGATCTTGTGCGACCTGAAGGAATATTGGGGGGACAGAGCACAGAGAGAGCTGGGGGAGCAAGGCCGGAGAGGAGTCGGTAGAAGACAGAAAGACCACCAACCTGCCTGCGGCGAGTGAGTGAAAGGCCCTCGGGGTTGACTACATCGCAGGAGATTCCAATGATTCTGAAAGCTTTGGCCTCAACAGCGTGAAGCCGAGCAAGGTGTGAGGCAGGAGCACCAGCCCAGAGGGGGGAACAGTATTCCATTGAGCTGCGGATGAAAGCCTTGTATGTGGTGAGGAGCCACATACAAAGCCACATAAACTTTTAAAGTTGATTTAACTTAAAAATTAAATAATGCTCATATCCGAATCCATATTCAGATCTTCACTAAAATTGAATGGATTCTTCCTTTTCACACACACAACCTGTCCACCAAGTTTTGTCCAAATCCGTCCACAACATTTTGAGATATGTATCGTTCTTGGCCCTATATCCCAATGGAGAAGAATCACGTAAAAAATTCTAGTCGCCGAATCCGGATATTCATCAAAATCTAATCACATACGCTACATCTCTGCCAAATTTCGTCCGAATCCATCCACAACTTTTTGAGATATCTTGTTCATCAACAAACAGACAGACGGGTACAATCCTCCATCTACAGTCACGTGAAAAAGTAAGTACACCCCATGTAAAGTTTTGACTTTTTCAACATATTTCAACATAAAGCTATTAGATCTTCATTTCAACAATATTGATAGATAAACGTGATATAATATAACAAATATCATGAAACATTTACATTTTGTCGTCCATTGTATAATTAAAATAAACATAAAGGCAAATTTCGCATGTGGAAAAACTAAGTACACCCCAACATTTATCACTACTTCAAATACCTAAAATTAGAATCAGGTGCACCAGCTCAGGTGCAAATGATTAGAACATCCTTAGAGAGGATCTTGGAGGAACCTGTCTTATTTAAACCTCAGACATTTAGTTTGGTTTGCTCTTTGTTGAAGTGTGCGGCGTCACCATGCCTAGATCAAAAGAGCTCTCTGAGGCCTTCAGAAAGAAGGTTATCGATGCCTACGAGTCTGGGAAGGGATTTAAAAAGATCTCCAAACAATTTGAAATCAATCATTCGACTGTCCGGAAGATCATCGACAAGTGTAGAAGATTTCAAACAACTGCCAACGTGTTCAGGCCAGGCTGCCCCAGCAAGTTCAGCCCGAGAGCAGACCGCAAGATGCTGAAAGAAGTGTCTAAGAATCCCAGAATGTCATCACCGGACCTACAGGTAGCTCTTGCCACTGTTGATGTCAAAGTGCACGAGTCTTCCATTAGAAAGAGGCTGCACAAATTTGATCTACATGGGAGGTGTGCCAGGAGGAAACCTTTGCTGTCCAGAAAGAACATCAGGGCAAGACTAAAGTTTGCCAATGAACACCGAGGCAAAGACCAGCACTTCTGGAACAATGTGCTCTGGACAGATGAGTCAAAGGTAGAGCTATTTGGCCACAGTACTAGAAGACATGTTTGGCAAAAACCAAAGACAGCATTTGACCACAAGAACCTGATACCAACTGTAAAGCATGGTGGTGGAAATATTATGGTTTGGGGCAGCTTTGCTGCATCAGGGCCTGGGCAGCTCACCATCATAGAATCCACTATGAATCTTCATTGTACCAGAGGGTGCTTGAGGATAATGTGAGGCCATCTGTCTGCATGTTGAAGCTCAACCGAAGGTGGACCTTGCAACATGACAATGACCCTAAACATACCAGTAAATCCACCAAGGAATGGCTGAAAAGAAAGAAATGGAGGATTCTGGAATGGCCAAGTCAAAGCCCGGATCTAAATCCCATTGAGATGTTGTGGAGGGATTTGAAACGAGCTGTGCATGCAAGAAACCCCTCAAACATCGCACAGCTGAAAGAATTCTGCATGGAGGAGTGGGCAAACATTTCTCCAAGTCGATGTCAGAGCCTGGTAGACAGTTATAAGAAACGTCTTCTTGATGTTGTTTCTGCCAAAGGGGGCAATACCACCTATTAGAGCCAAGGGTGTACTTACTTTTTCCACATGCAAAATTTGCATTTATGTTTATTTAAATTATACAATGGACTACAAAATGTAAATGTTTCATGATATTTATTATATTATATCACCTTTATCTATCAATATTGTTGAAATGAAGATCAAATAGCTGTATGTTGAAATATGTTGAAAAAGTCAAAACTTTACATGGGGTGTACTTACTTTTTCACGTGACTGTACCTTTGGTGGCGGAGGTAATAATTATTCTGAATAAGAATAAACATGATTATCACCATGTTTCCTGTAAGTCATGTCGGTCAGGATATTTCTGTTGCGATTATGGGAATGATTTAAGTTTTCATCCGGTTTCTGGCATGTTTCATGACATGCATTTCCTTTTTCAATATTGACTCTTGCTTACATTGAAAACTGCATGAGATTAAAAAACAAACACTTTGTCGCACTGCAGTATTGTTAACGCTAATACTAAGATTAGCCAAATCAAATCCTGAAGATTGACATTCGTACTGTGATAGAAGTGCGTGTCCATTCACTCATAATCTAATGGAGGTCTGTTTGATTTGTATTGTGGTCTGTCTTTCATTCTATAGTTTGGCCTTTAAAGGCCATGGTTATTACCCCCCCCCCCCAACCCCCCCATACCTTGGAGATTAATTTTGTTAATTTTTTAATTTTAAAAGAGACCGATTTTGTTAATACTTGGCAAAAAGACAACACATGCTGGTATACTAATGCACTTGATTTTGTTTCGCGATGTGATCAAATATGGCCGACTGGTGGCCATTTGAATTGTAAAAAAACCGATGTTGAACTCGTCCTCAACCATTTCTCGGACATGCATTTACCGATCTCATTCAAATTTAGCAAACAGATAACGAAAGATGGGTTACATAGGCACGTCATTGTTTTTCGAGATCAGATCCAAGATGGCCGACTGGCAGCCATTTTGTTACTTAAAGGTGACCCCAACCATTTCTCGACATGCATGGACCAATTTTGTTCAAACTTGGCACAAAGACTATAAATGAGAGTATACATATGCAGAAGATTTTGTTTTGTAATCCGGCCAAAGATGGCCGACTGATGGCCTTCAACTCCATACAGCAAAATTACTAAAACCCTGGCGAGAGCTGACATTTTACTTCTTTTTATTCTTGTTCATTCTGCTCTAATTCGGTGTGAGGGGCATGTTTCCCATCTCAGGGGTGCAGCTTAGCTGTGTCGTCTATTGGAGATGTGCCTTAGCTTTCTAATGCCTGTCAGCCATCTTGGCTCCCAGTCAAGATGACAGTATGAGACGAGAGAGAGAGAGTCAAACAGCGATGAAGCATTCCTACTCATTTGGTGAAATATAGTGAATATTGACAGCATACCTCCATCACTAAAAGCACTGGTTTGGCTCATGGAGTTGTCTCATTGCACTTAGAGGTGTGTAAACATGCTATATGAGTCGTGCACTGATTGATGGTTGGCATGCCATGAAATGGGGGAGCAATTGATCTAATATGAAATGTTGTACTGCAGAAAAACAAGAGCCAATTGTTGACCAGGACCTGGCTCAAGTGCCCTTGCGGAGCAAAGAGCCGACAGAGCTCACAGGGGTGACAATTCCAGACAGCAGCGCTCGGGGTACAGCCGAAGAGGCACTTTCGATAGAGGTGAGCACCCCAGAGCGGTTCATTAAACAGGTGTTGCACGAGGCCCTGGGAACCCGACTGTCCGTGTCCCACGTGCCAAACTTCTTATCCGGACATTTCCTGGTGCAGAACTTTGAGCAGTTCCCAGACTTCAGCCCTTGGAAAGGTTGGTGTGCTTAAGAACATTTCCTTCCACACAAACAACATTAAAATATTATCATCATTGTTAAATTCCAAGCGTATTGTGTACATTTACCATCTTACTTTTCCCTTTTTAGGTTTCACTTTGTCAGCGTTTAATCTGCATTATGAATGCACCAGAGTACATTTTAAAAATGTACAAGACACTTTGATGCAGACATTATTGATGCATTACCTACACTATAAGCAACACCACATCAACAAAATACTGCATATCAGTGTATCGACTTAATTTTGGGTGGTTGGGAAGAGTGTGAAGGAGAATAGTGGAGGCAAAACAGGGACATTGCCAGGTTGTTATTTTATGTATGGATGTACATCTGCAAAGACATTGTAACTGTGAAGGGATTTAAACTGGGTGGACATGAGGTCAAATCTTCCACCTGGATAGTCACTGATCTCGTGCCGGGAAGTCCTTGGGATTGTACGTCATCCACCAGGAAATGCAAAGAGATCTTTACTTCAGTTTCAAATTTAACATCAACTCGAACGAGCCTGTTGCCCTCTGAATTCAAAAGGATCGGCGGCCGAGCAAGACCAGGGCCGTCTTAAGAGCATTGTAGGCCCTGGGCAAGCAATCCACTGGGGCCCCTTCCCACCCACCCACGGGAATAAAAATGTAAACGGTCAATAAAATGAAACCCATAGATTTATTGGTACTTTCAACAAAATCAATGTTTAAACATAAAAAAAAACAAAAACAAAACGAGGATTAAACAACACAAGCTTCTTCCTCATTACATGCTCTAAATTCACATTCATTCCACCCCTCCTCTCTCGATCTCAAAAACGGATCGCCAACGTGAAAATCACAACAAACCCAATTTGTTATATATGTTCGTCTTTAATTAAGCATCCACTTTCTGAACTCCCCCCTTGCCCCTCCTAAACTCACCCCATAACCGCTCCCCTTCAAAACTCTCCCCCAACCCCTCCCCTTCAAAACTCCCCCCCAACCCCTCCCCTTCAAATCTCCCCCCCTACCATCCCTCTCCGATTCTCCCCCCTCCCACCTCCTCCTCAAAGCTGCCTCCTCCCCACTTCGTCTCCCTTCTATCTCATACCTCCACCTCCCCCAACCTTCTACTTTCCTCTGCCCCCCCTCAAACAACCCCTCACTGTGCCTTATCCCATCACCATCAACCCTTTCGTCCTCCTCATCCTTCCCTTTTCTGTAACTTTTCTGTAATCTCTGACGCACTATCAACAGCTTTCCCTACCTCCCCTCTCATCCTTCATCTGACCCTACCCCTCCCCTCCCCTGTCCTGCACCCGATGCTCCCCCCTCTCTCCTCATTAATGGTATGGACCTGAAACATCCAGGGCCTTCGCTCAAACCTGATTGAACTCTCCATTCAGGTTGCTTCTGACAATCCAGACGTGATCTACTTAACAGAAACTTTCCTCCTTCAATATGTCTCTGATTCCTTAATATCTCTTCCTGGTTACTCCCTCCTACGGTATGATAGACCTGAGCCTTGTCCTGGTGGTGGGGTGGCTATCTTTATCAAAACCTCTCGTCCTCACTCGCCCTGCACTGCCCTCTCTCCACCCCACCCCCAGGAGTAGCTCTGGCTATGGCTTCCTCTCCACTCCCACCTTTTGTTCATATGTGTTCTGTACCATCCTCCAAACAGTGATGACTCTATTTACATGTCGCTGTCTGACAACATGGACCAACTTCTATCAACTCATCCAAACTCTCTCTTCCTCATATGTGGCGACTTCAACTGTCATCATGCCAGCTGGCTGGGTGTGGGTTCCTCTCTCACCAGCCATGGCACCTCAGCAAAGGACTTCTGCGACTCATTGGGACTGATACAATCTGTCAATTTCCCGACCTGGATCTCAGTCAATGGAGTATCTTCTCTTCTAGACTTGGTTATGACAAACTTCCCTGCAAATGTCTGCTGCTCTTCCTCTGCTCCAATCGATTCTTCTGATCATGTGCTTGTTAAAGTGGACTCTCTCTCTGGCCATTCTCAGAGAGCCTCCTCAGCGCCGACGAGTCTGGCATTTCACTCAGGCTGACTGGCACGGTCTGCAAGCAGCCATCAATCATCTGGACTGGTCTCCCATCTCTACTGCCTCGGACATCAATTCTTCCTGGGAATTCTTCCAAAGCAAACTGCTCTCTCATGCACAGATTTATCCCATCTCATCTTCAGTTGTCTTACTCTTCCGCCCGTCCATGGTACACTGAATCTTGTAGTGAGGCAGTTGGCCTGAAACAACTTGCCTTTGCCTCTTGGAAGACAAATCCAACAGAAGGCAATCTCAGTTCCTTCCACCAAGTTCAGAACAAGTGTGTGTCTACCCTCAGGAGTGCCAGGAAGCACTATTTCCCCACACTCAAGAATGAACTCTCAAACCTATCTCCTTCCTCCAAATCCTGGTGGCGTCTGGTCAAATCCGTTTCTGGTGTTTGTTCTGTTCCCCCTCCATCCCCTCCCTTACCTCAAATGGCTACACAGTTGACACCACACGTGACAAAGCCGAATGCCTCAACTCTGTGTTTGCCTCAAAATCTTGTGTCCCAAACCCATCTCTCTCTGTTCCCACCTTACCCAGTCAAACCCAACTGCTCCTGGACTCGGTGTCCTTCTCTCCTGACAAGGTGAAGTTTTTGTCAAACCTCGACTCTGATTCTGCAACTGGATCAGACGGCATCAGGCCACGGGTCCTAAAATCCTGCTCTGCCGCTCTATCTCACCCTCTCTCTGTTCTTTTCAACCTAACTTTTGCTCGAGGTCATCTGCCAGCATCTTGGAAATCAGCAAACATTACCGCTTTACACAAAAAAGGTGTGAAAAACAGATCCTTGCAACTACAGACCAATCAGCTTGCTCCCAATTATCAGCAAAGTCATGGAATCCATCATTGCTTCTGATATCAAATCCTTCCTCTTCTCCAATGGCTTGATCTCCGATCATCAATTTGAATTCAGACCAGGTCATTTTACTCTGGACATGTTGCTTCTGCTGTCTCAACAATGGATGGAGGTCCTCAATGCCAAACAGGAAATCAGAGCTGTCTCACTTGACATATCACGTGCCTTCGATACGGTCTGGCACCCAGATCTGCTCACCAAACTCTCCTTCTATGGTATCTATGGAAATCTCCACGCATGGCTTGCGCCTTGCGGACATCCTCTCTGGTCGTAGTCAACGTGTGGCCGTGAATGGATTTCTCTCATCTCCCCTTCCTGTTCTGGCTGGAGTTCCCCAAGGTAGTGTTCTGGACCCTGTGGTTTTTCTGGTCTTCATCAATGATCTCTTCGACTCTCTGGAAAATCCTCTCTATCTCTTTGCTGATGACTCCACTGTCTGCCGCTCCATTCCTCGTCCCTCAGATCGACAGTCTGCAGCCTCCTCACTCTCGGCAGACCTGGACAAAATCACAGACTGGGCAAACAAATGGAACATGTCTTTCAATCCTGACAAATCTCACACTCTTACTATGTCTCTCGGAAAAGACCGACTGGAAAACCCTCCCATCTACTTTCTCAACAATCCTCTCCAAGTAGTTCTGTTGCTCAAGCTTTTGGGTCTCACTATCTGCCATGATCTTTCTTGGGAAAACCACATTTCCAAGCTGGCCTCCAAAGCCAATCGCCGACTGGGCATCCTCCGTCATGCGAAGTCCTTCCTTTGCACACCTGAGCTCCTCACCACATACAAGGCTTTCATCCGCAGCTCAATGGAATACTGTTCCCCTCCTCTGGGCTGGTGATCCTGCCTCACACCTAGCTCGGCTTCATGCTGTTGAAACCAAAGCTTTCAGAATCATTGGAATCTCCTGTGATGCAGCTAACTCTGAGGGCCTTTGACCCTCTCACCGCAGGCAGGTAGGTGGTCTTTCTGTCTTCTACCGACTCCTCTCCAGCCTTGCTCCCCCAGCTCTCTCTGTGCTCTGTCCCCCAAATATTCCTACAGGTCACACAAGATCTGCCAGCAACCCTCAATATGGCTAAACTGCCAAAATATAGGCTCTCTGCTCACCTTCACTCTTTCATTCCCATTTTCTCCTGCCTCTGGAACAAACTCCCCCACTCCCTTCAATCCCTCTCCTCCCTCCAGGTCTTTAAAACAGCTGTTCACAACCATCTCTTATCTTCCCCCATCCAAAACCTTGATCTTTTCTACCCCCGCTAATTCACCCCAGATACACTTTTTTGAAATTCCAACTTCTTTCCTGGAAGTCCATGCAGTGTTCATATGTTTTATACCTCTCCCACCTACCCTCAAGCCTCCTCTCTCCCACATTTCTCTCGATGTCCCTGCTCTCAAATGTTGTGTTTTGTGTCCTCCCTCCTCTCTCCCCATCTTGTCTACCGCTCCCCGTATTTTGTGTTTTATGTGTCGGTTTGACTTTTGGTGTGATTAATGTTCGCTCTTTGACGAGCCTCGATGTTGTATGCAAAAAAAAAAAAAATCTTCGTGCCCAGTGGACACTTTGACAATCATTTCGGCAAATATTGGTTGTTAATGCATTATAATTGACAACTAATTTAAACTGTACATACTTTATTACATAAGAATGGAAGATGCTCACGATTCACAATTCACAAAAGTGACAAGACAAATAGTTGGCGCTGTGAAATGCTGATGGCGCTTGCTCGAATAAGTTTGAGAGAAGTGCGTGACGTCATTCAAGATTCAACAAATAGAAATCGGGCAGTGAAACTTGTTTCGTTGACGTGCGGAGTGGGTGGGGGAGGGGGGTTTAAACGGTCGTTATTATTATTGGAAAATAATATTAATGTTATTATTGTTATTAATATTATTACATTAATTAATATATGCTTTGTTACAATGTTATCATTATTTTTGTTATTTCTTTTTTAATTATAATGCCATGTAGTGGAAGGACATGTTAAGCTTCTCTATACACCTTAACATGACGCGCGTTTAAAACATGGGAATTCTTCCGGATTATTTGTAGATTATTACTCTTCAACTCAACTTCAACAAGAAGTGCGTGACGTCATTCAACAAATGCCAATCGGGATGCGCAGTGAAACTTGTTTCGTATTTTCGGTTACACAGTGAATAAATGAGTGGAAATCTTAATGAACTAAGGTTAATGCATGTTATTGTGGTGCTGCGCACACACAATTCGTTTGCCAAGAAGGTAGGCCACAACGCTTTGGACAAACTGAAACACTTTAATAAAAGCTCGCACGTAAGCACTGGGCGGGCTCGACTATCGAGCCCGCATATATGTCCCGAGGCCACACCTTGCCCCCGGGCGTGGCGGTCGGCCGAAAGGCGGGGCATGTATCTCAGTTCCACCCTGCGCCTCGTGACGCCTTTGCTCCGGGCGTGGTCCGAGCTGCGCTTCCACGCCCGGACGCTCGCGCCACCCACTGGTGCGCGGAATTATTACCCCTTGTGCCCGCCACACGCGCCCCCCCAGAATTCCCGTGCACCTGAAGGGTGAGCTTGCGGGGAAGCCGGATGACCCGGCCAAAACGCCCCCTGGCGATGCGTGCAGGGCTGGGGGTGGGGTAGCGGGACGGCGGGGCTGGGGGGTGCCGGGGGTCTGACCGCCGGGGGGCGGCCTCGACGCGGAGGCAGAGCTGCTTGCGGGGGGTGGTCCAGATCGAGGTGGGCCGGCTTGAGGCGGTCCACGGAGCTACGATCTGGGGGTACTGCCGATGTCCACGGTGAAATGCTTGTCCCCGGTCTCCAGCACGCGGAAGGGACTGTCGTACGGGGGCCGCAGCGGTGCCCGGTAGGCGTTGTGCCTGACAAAAACGTACTCCGCCGTGCGAAGCTCCGGGGCGACGTGGGAGGACGGGCAACCATGGTGTGCCGTCGGCACCGGGGCGAACCTCCTGGCGGTCTCCTGAAGGGTGGAGCGCTGTTGCGCCGCGGACCAAGGGGCCGTGGAGTCGGGGATAAATTCGCCATGTACCGGCAGTGGTTGCCCAAAAACCAGCTAAGCCGAGGACGCGCGCAGGTCGTCCTTGGGTGCCGTCCCGAGGCCCAGCAGGACCCAGGGGAGCCTGTCGTCCCAGCTGCCGTCGCGGAGGCTGGCCCGGAGCGTGGCCTTCATTGAGCGATGGAAGCGCTCGCACAGGCCGTTGGCCTGGGGGTGGTAAGCCGTGGTGCGGTGCAGCTTGACGCCGAGCCCTTGGGCCACTGCTCCCCAGAGCTCCGAGGTGAACTGGGGGCCGTGGTCGGACGAGATGTCCGAGGGGGCGCCGAACCGAGCAACCCACGTGGCGATGAAGGCTTGCGCGACGTCAGCCGCAGCCGTCGCTGCCAATGGCATGGCCTCCGGCCACCGGGTGGTGCGGTCCACCATGGTGAGGAGGTGGGTGAAACCCCGCGAGGGGGGCAGTGGTCCCACCAAGTCGACGTGGATGTGGTCGAACCGACGTTCGGGCACCGTAAACGGGGCCAACGGGGCTTGGGTGTGGCGGTGGACTTTCGTGCGCTGGCACGCGAGGCACATCCTGGCCCAGTCGCGGACGTTCTTCCTGAGGCCATGCCAGACGAACTTCGCCACGATGAGCTTCTGGGAGGCCTTCGTGTCTGGGTGGGACAGCCCGTGGATGGCATCAAAAACCGGGCGCTGCCAGCCAGCGGGCACGATGGGGTGAGGCCGGCCGAGGGAGACGTCGCACAAGAGGGCAGTGCCCGCGACGTCGAACGGCACCTCTGTGACGCGGAGGCCCGCGACGGCGGTCCGCAAAGCCTGGATGTCGGGGTCGGCGGTCTGGTCCGCCACCATCCGGGCATAGTCGATCCCGAGGTGGACCGCGTGTGCGACGGACCGGGAAAGGCAATCCGCCACCGGGTTGTCCTTACCGGCGACGTGACGGATGTCCGTCGTGTATGGACGGCAGAGAGGTGACGTTGCTGCCGGGCTGACCATGGCTCGGCGACCTTGGCCATCGCGAAAACAAGGGGCTTGTGATCGACGAAGGCCGTGAACGGGCGGCCCTCGAGAAGATGGTGGAAGTGTCGGACCGCCAGGTGGAGCCCGAGCAGCTCGTGGTCGAAGGTGCTGTACCGGCGTTCATGCGGGCGGAGCTGCCGGCTAAAAAACGCCAGCGGCTGCCAAGCACCACTCACCCACTGCTCATGCACCGCGCCCACCGCGTAGTCCGACTCGTCGGTGGTGAGGGCGATTGGTGCATCGGGCGCCGGATGCGCCAGCATGGTGGCGTTGGCCAAGGCCAGCTTTGCGCCCGCAAACGCCACGGCCATTTGCTCCGTCCAGGCGATGTCACCTTTGCCTGGCTTCCCCCGGAGGGCCTCGTGCAGGGGGCTTAGGAGCTGGGCGACGCGGGGCACGAAGCGGTGTTAAAAATTCACCATGCCCAGGAATTCCTGGAGCCCCTTGATCGTGCGGGGGCACGGGAAACTCCTGACCACCTCCACCTTGGCCGGTAAAGGGATGGCCCCGTGCCTGGTGATGCGGTGCCCCAAGAAGTCGATGGCGGTGACGCCGAAACGGCACTTCGCGGGGTTGATTATCAGGCCATGCTGGCCCAGGCGTTCGAAGAGCATGCGGAGGTGGAGCAGGTGCTTCTCCCGGGACGCGCTCACGACTAGGATGTCGTCCAGGTAGACAAAGATGAAGGACAAGTCGTGCAAGACGCTGTCCATGAGCCGCTGGAACGCCTGGGCCGCATTTTTCAACCCAAAGGGCATCCGCAAGAACTCAAAGAGGCCGAAAGGTGTGATGACGGCCGTCTTTGGTACATCGTCCGGTTGTACGGGGACCTGGTGGTAGCCCCGGATGAGGTCTACCTTGGAGAAAATGGTCGTTTTCGCCAACCGGGCGGAAAAGTCCTGAATATGCAGGACCGGGTAGCGGTCGGGGGTGGTGGCATCGTTGAGCCGGCGGTAGTCACCGCACGGCCGCCATCCGCCGCCGGGCTTGGGCACAATGTGCAGAGGAGAGGCCCATGCGCTGTTGGAGCGCCGTACGATGCCCAGCCGCTCCAGCGTGGCGAACTCCGCTTTCGCCATGGCGAGCTTCGTGGGGTCGAGGCGGCGCACCCGGGCGTAGACTGGTGGTCCGACGGTGGGGATATGGTGCTCCACCCCATGTTTGACGGCCAATGCTGAAAAGGTGGGCCGCATGAGTGCCGGGAAACTGGCGAGGAGGCGGGTAAACTCGTCCGCTGCCGGAAGCGTACAGACTAACTTCGCCGGGACGGAACCGCTCAGCAAGCCGCTTGGTAAGCCGCTCGGTGAGCCGCTCAGCGAGCTGCTCAATGAGCCGCTCGGTGAACAAACGAGCGAGCTGAAGGTTTCGGCCTGGACGAGTCGTCGACGCTTAACGTCCACCAACAGCCCATTCGCACAAAGGAAGTCCGCACCGAGCAGGGCCATTGGCACGCTGGCGGTCACGAGCGACCATTGAAAGCGCTGCCCTCCGAACCGCAGGGAGATGCAACGCTTCCCGAATGTGCGGATGGGTGTTCCGTTGGCAGCGAGCAAGGCGGGGCCCCGGCCCGAGGCTTGCTTGTCGGACGCGGAGGCAGGGAGGACGCTTACCTGCGCTCCCGTGTCGCACAGAAAATGACGACCAGACGAGGTGTCTGTGATGAACAGGAGGCTGCCAGAATGGCCGACGCTCATGGCCGCAGGTGAGCGCCGGCCCGGTCGTTTCCCGACCCGTCGAAAGAACACGGTGGGCGGCACGCTCTAGCCTTGCGGCCGAACCTGGCATGATAGTAGCACCAGGTTTGCGGTGGTGGCTGCCGCGCCGGCCGTGCCGGCGGCGCTGGTGGTGGCGGCAGTGGTAGTGGGCGGGGCGTAGCAGCGGCCACGAGGGAAGCAGGGGGGCACTGTAGCCCTCCGCACCGGGATCCACTACGGCAGCACCGTACACCGACCGCGTGTCGCAGGCCGCAAAAAATTTGTCCGCCTCTCCGGCCAGGGCGCGGGGTTCCGTTAAGTTCGAACCGGCCAGCGCGAGCCGCACCTGCACAGGTAGCTGGCAGAGGAAAAGCGCTCGGAACAGGAAATCCGGGCGCTGGTCTCCAAGAAGGGACAACATAAAATCCATCCGAACGGACGGTCATGTGTTGCCGAGGGCGGGAAGGTCCAGGAGGCGGTCGGCGCGTTCGACCTCCGTGAGCCCGAACGTGGCGAGGAGAAGACGTTTGAGCACCGCGTACTTGTGGGTGCCTGGCGGGCGCCGAAGGATGGACACGACGGCGGCAGTGCCGGGCCCAAGGGCGGCGACCATGTGGTAGTACATGGTGTCATCTGCCGTGATGCCCCGGAGCTGGAATTGAGCTTCGGCCTGCACAAACCAAACATCGGCTTGCGCTTCCCAGAACTCCGGGAGTTTGACGGTGACAGCGTTGGTAGCCATGGCGCGTTCAGGGGTCAGCTACGGCTGAACGAGTCGGGGTCACCAGTGTGGTGCTGCGCACACACAATTCGTTTGCCAAGAAGGTAGGCCACAACGCTTTGTTCAATCTTGAGTTGTTACATACTCAACCCACATCACTCAGATCAGGGGAAGACTCTGAGTGCCAGCAAATTTTCACTTCACTTGACTCTCGTCAGACCACTCATGACTTTCACTGGTGAAAAAGACTCGCACCGATCCATGCTGCGCTCTCCTTTTTTACAACCCCCACGATCTGTTGTGGTTTCACGAGGATTCTCACCTCTCCTCGTCGGTGGGTTGGGTGATAACAATGTCAATTTGCATGCCCTACAAGCCATTTGCCTGCAAGTCCGTGCTTGAGAGAGAGAGAATTAGAAACACATACAAAGGCATTCCAAATGGGAATATTCTCAAGAATTAAGGTGTGGGAATGGTAGGGGCTTAGACAGAAATAAGGGCGGGAGACTCTGGATTCCTACTAAAACACTTTTTGACACATGACGTATCATTTCACAGAAAAACCAAATACTTACGTTCTATGTTTATTAATAAAATAACTAGTTGATACTTACTCCTGTAAGCACCTATTACCATCCCCACAAATGTGTGTGTGTGTGTGTGTGTGTGTGTGTGTGTGTGTGTGTGTGTGTGTGTGTGTGTGTGTGTGTGTTTGTATATATGTCGTGGATTCCCTAACCCCTCCAGTTCTGGAATAAGCACCTCAACTCGGACACTGTACAAGGGGTTTATTGAGGAATAAGGATAGCATGCATGGTAGATAGATATGGGCTCAGAAGCGAGTAGAACCTTTTGGTCCTCACACAGCCAGCAACCAACAACATCTCAAGGAATCACAATTTGTATTCTGCTTCATATACTTTTCTTCAAAGGACAAGGAACTAAAAACATTTCCCCGGTTTCCCAAGCTGGGCTTCAAAGAAAGGCAAGGGCAGGCGGGGAGCTGCTCATAAGGAAAGAATGTTGACGCAAAATCAAACAAAGATTTTGTCAACAGCTTTTCAGAACCAGACAGTCAGACGCTGGAGAGCCAAATGGGTCATATTTGTGCTGGAGAGCTGGAGAGCCCCCATTAGCCTGAGATTCGAATGAAATCCTGAGATTCGAAATATACATACTGTCGTGCCCAGAAGTCTATTAACAACGGCCACTGGATGGATGGACTGAACTGTTTTTTTACTCCCTTTGACAACGTTCAATTAACGGCGGCTTCACATACGTTGGAACCGCAATAAACAAGAGAACCGCAAGGGATCCTTGGTTCTCATTTAACGGCGTTTATTCACCTCCACAAACAACAGGGAAAGAATAAAACACGACAGTGGGGTACAATGGAGGGATGGGGAGAGGAAACAGGGGTTTACAATAAATAAATAAATATTTACAATACGAATAGACAAATACAAGGTGCCTCACACTAGACTCAAGCATACACACGGAGGGGAATGAGAAACGGGTGAGGCATTGTCTTCTAGCGACGGTGATGCAGCTTGTGACGAAGCAGCCACAAGCCCACAATGAAGCAGGTGATGAACAGGGAGACGAGCAGGCAACAAAGCAGGAAAACAAGCAGGGGACAAACCAGGCACATGAGCAGGGACAAACCAGGAAAACAAGCAGGGGACAAACCAGGCACACGAGCAGGGGACAAATCAGGCACACGAGCAGGGGACAAACCAGGCACATGAGCAGGGGACAACCCAGGCACATGAGCAGGCAACGAAGCAACCACGAACAGGTGACGAAGCAGAAACATGAACAGGCAAGCCAACCACGAATAAGCCTTTCCTCAGGCGAGGAAAACTCTAACTCTCTGTGCTGAACCCACCCTCTCACTCTTCCCCGAGGCGGCCAAAAACCGTCTTCCCAGGGGAGCGAAAACCCAGAAGCCAAAACAAAAGTCTTTCCACACATTCTCCATGGGATTCAAGTCTGGGCTTTGGCTGGGCCACTCAAATATTTTCACATTCTTGTTCTGAGGCCATTCAGGGTTGCTTTAGCTGTATACTTGGGATCATTGTCCTGTGGGAATGTAAATCTTTGCCGCAATCTAAGGTCTTTTGCACTCTGAAGCAGGTTCTCAAGGAATTGCCTGTATTTGGCTCCATTCATCGTTTCCTCTATCGTTTCCTCTATTGTTTCCTTCTACAAGACTCCCAGTCCCTGCTGCGGAAAAGCATCCCCATAGTATGATGCTGCTACCACCATGCTTCACTGTAGAGATGGTGTTAGATAGTTGATGAGCTGTGCTGGGTTTCCGCCAGACGTAGTGCTTTGCATTCAAGCCAAAGAGTTCAATTTCCGTCTCATCAGACCACATAATTGTTTGCCAGTCTTTCTCGTGCTTTTTTGCAAACTCCAGGTGTGGTGTCATGTGCCTTTCCTCTTCTCCAATGGCTTGATCTCTGATCATCAATTTGGTTTCAGACCAGGTCACTCTACTCTGGACATGCTGCTTCTGCTGTCTCAACAATGGATGGAGGTCCTCAATGCCAAACAGGAAATTAGAGCTGTCTCCCTCGACATATCATGTGCCTTCGACACGGTCTGGCACCCCGCTCTGCTCACCAAACTCTCCTCCTTTGGTATCCATGGAAATCTCCACGCATGGCTGGCGGACTTCCTCTCTAGTCGTCGTCAACGTGTGGCCCTGAATGGGTTTCTCTCATCTCCTCTTCCTGTTCAGGCTGGAGTTCCCCAAGGCAGTGTTCTGGGCCCCGTGCTTTTTCTGGTCTTCATCAATGATCTCTCTGACTCTCTCGAAAATCCTCTCTATCTCTTTGCTGATGACTCCACTCTCTGCCGCTCCATTCCTCTTCCCTCAGATCGGCAGTCTGCTGCCTCCTCACTCTCTGAAGACCTGGACAAAATCACAGACTGGTCAAACAAGTGGAACATGTCTTTCAATCCTGACAAATCTCACACTCTTACTATGTCTCTCCGAAAAGATCGACTGGACAACCCTCCCATCTACTTTCTCAACAATCCTCTCCAAGAAGTTCTGTCGCTCAAGATTTTGGGTCTCACTATCTGCCATGATCTTTCTTGGGAAAACCACATTTCCAAGCTGGCCTCCAAAGCCAGTCGCCGACTGGGCATCCTCCGTCGTGCGAAGTCCTTCCTCGGCACACCTGAGCTCCTCACCACATACAAGGCTTTCATCCGCAGCTCAATGGAATACTGTTCTCCCCTATGGGCCGGTGCTCCTGCCTCACACCTAGCTCGGCTTCACGCTGTTGAAACCAAAGCTTTCAGAATTATTGGAATCTCCCGCGATGAAGCTATCTCTGAGGGCCTTTCACTCACTCACCGCAGGCAGGTAGGTGGTCTTTCTGTCTTCTACCGACTCCTCTCCGGCCTTGCACCCCCAGCTCTCTCTGTGCTCTGTCCCCCAAATATTCCTACAGGTCGCACAAGATCTGCCAGCAACCCTCTGATGGTTAAACTGCCGAAATCTCGGCTCTCTGCTCACCTTCACTCTTTCATTCCTCTTTTCTCCCGCCTCTGGAACAAACTCCCTCACTCCCTTCAATCCCACTCCTCCCTCCAGGTCTTTAAAACAGCTGTTCACCACCATCTCTTATCTTCCCCCATCCAAAACCTTGATCTTTTCTACCCCCGCTAATTCACCCCAGATCCACCTTGTTTGGAATTCCAACTTCTTTCCTGGAAGTCCTGGCAGTGTCCATATGTTTTATACCTCTCCCACCGCCCCCTTCCCACGCCCCCCCCCCCCAAAGCCCTCGCCCTCTCTCAGATCTCTCGATGTCTCCATGTCTCTCGGTCCCTGCTCTCAAATGTTGTGTTTGTGTCCTTCCCCCTCTCTCCCCATCTTGTCTACCGCTCCCTATGTTATATGTTTTATGTGTCGGTTTGTCTTTCTGTGTGATTAATGTTCGCTCTTTCACGAGCCTCGACCTTGTATACAAAAAAAAAAAAAAAAAAAAAAAAAAAAAAAAAAAAAAAAAAAAAAAAAAAAAAAAAAAAAAAAAAAAAAAAAAAAAAAAAAAAAAAAAAAAAAAAAAAAAAAAAAAAGGAGTGGCTTCCGTCTGGCCACTCTCCCATAAATCCTAGGTTTGTGAAGTGCTGCAGAGACTGTTGTCCTCCAGGCAGGTTCTCCCATCTCAACCAAGGAACTCTGTAATTCTGTCAGAGTGGTCATTGGGTTCTTGGTCACCTCCGCGACCAAGGTCCTTCTGGCCCGGTTGCTCAGTTTGGTCGGACGGCCAGCTCTATAAAGAGTCTGGGTAGTTTTATATTCTTTCCATTTCCTGATGATGAAGCTCGCTGTGCTCTTGGGAACTTTCAACACTCTAGAAATTGTTTTATACCCTTCCCCAGATCTTCGCCTCCTCACAATCTCAGAGTTCTACGGACAGTTCCTTGGTCTTGGACTTCATGGTAGAGTTTCTGCTCTGACATGCACTGCCATCTGTGGGACCTTATATAGAAAGGTGTGTTTCTTTCTAAATCATGTCTGATCAAATGAATTGGCCACAGGTGGACTCCAATCAAGATCAAAGGAAATTGGATGCACCTGAACTCAATTTGGATTGCCATATCAAAGGGGTTGAATACTTATTGACTCAAGACATTTCACCTTTTCATTTTTAATTGTTTTGTAAAAATTTCTGAAAAATAATTCCACTTTGACATTGTGGGGTATTTAAATTTATTTTTCAAAAAAATCCCTCACCTCCCCGCTTCCTACGCCATAGTAATGCTCAAGCAGTACGGCAAGCAAGTATGCTACAAGGTCGTGAAGACAAATGAAAATTTGGTCCAATGGACTAATGGGCCTGCAGCAATATACATACAAGAAATACGGGACCACATGTAAGTGGTATTTAGAAATTCTGTTCAACCAACTATATAATCTGACTTCAATAAAGGGGGAAATATCAATTAATTATCTCATAATTTCCACCTCAAATTGAATGTACATCACATAATGCCGGATATGATTTTACATTGATAATTCCACAGGGAATCACTAGGGTATTGGATTTGATGAACCCATCATTGAATTAATAATTTACAAACTTTCCTTCACCATTTTCCTTCATTCCCACCACTCTGTACTATACTGGACCTTTTAACAGAGAATGTAAATACTGTACATGTAGTACTGAAAAAGGCATGGAGACCGAGCTAATAATGTAGAACTAGTGGATTCGAGCAAAGCCTTTCCACAGGTTTCACGGGAAAACGCATCCAGGCACTTCCGGGTTCTCCGAGCTTGGTTGCCCGGAATGGTGATGTCGGACAAGCTTTTCTAACATGGGCATCTGATGGCAGGTCTCCTGCGATTTTGTTTTTTCCTTGTTGGTGGTGTGGGAGTGAATGGTGTGATGGTGTTGTCGAGTTGGTACCTGAGTTTGAGTGTTGTAATTAGTTTTTCCTCTTTTCTGGATCACATGTGACTTTTGTATAATGGATGTTCGCCTGGTGTTTCTCTGATGGTGCATGTTGTCTGTGATAGATATGGCTGCATGTGAAGATGTCATGCCATTGTTACCCTGTGCTCGCGGAGCGAAAAGCGGGGTTAAGCATTCAGTTACGTACGTATGTACGCGTCTGCATTTAAAAAATTCATTTTCTCGGCAACCGTTGGTCCGATTGACATGAAATTTTCACCATAGGAGCGCCTGCGCCTGTAGAATATTTTAATGATTATTATGACGTCATACGTCACGTGGTACAGGTGCCATCTTGGAACAACTTTGCACCTATTTATCTCTGAAACCACTCAATGGAAAACATTTAGACCTGGCTCTTTGTCAAGGACTCCCCATGGGGAATAAGATATGTTAATGATGATGTCATCGGTGCCTTTGTTATGACGTCATAATTCGACAAGTACAACACTTATCCGATCATTATTAAAAAAAATTCTCAGCAACTGTTGGTCTGTTGGGCATGAAATTTTTACAATAGGAACACCTCCTCCTGTAGAATATTTTAATACTAATCTTGACGTCATAGGTCATGTGGTACAGGTGACATTTTGGAAAAACCGAAAAATGTTGCACCTCTATATCTCCAAAACCGCTGCATGGAAAAAATTGAAACATGTCTCATTGTAAACAACTCCATATGGGGAATAGGTGTTAACGATGACGTCATTGGTGCCATAATTATGACGTCATGATTCGACAGGGACAACGCTTAGTCTGATCAGTTTGAAATGTATTGAGCGTGATCTATGCAACAATTATATGAGAGAATACAAATGTATGATGTCATCACTCACGTGGTCTGGCAGCCATATTGGATCAAAGAAAAAAAAAAAGTTCAAAAACAAGAGTTGGCTCACAATAAGTTGACTGCGCAGGGTAAGTATTCTAGGAATACCATATAGTTGGAGTTAGTGTTGCCGTTTATGATTTTGTACAAGTGTTGTACAAAATCATAAACGTAGTGGAAAGAAGTGCTAGGTTTTTTTCAAGAATATTTTGTTGTTACCTGCGCCACCAAAGTTGGGAGGAGGTTATGTTTTCACCCCTGTCTGTTTGTTTGTGAACAGCATATCTCAAAATTATGGATGGATTTGGCCGAAATTTGGTGGAGAGGTTAGGTATGTGACGAGGCGGAATTGATTCGATTTTGGTGAAGATCCAGATCCAGATACTATAATTATTTTAGTGATTCCTCACCCTTGAGAGATGGGGCCAAAAACGATATGCAGCACAATATTTCAAAATGTTGTGGACGAGTTATGACAAAACTTGGTGTATGAGTTGGTTTGGCGACAAGAACAAGCTGATTCGATTTTGGTTCAGGCCCGGATCCAGATCCGGCCTATCGGTGGATACACAACTACCGAGTGTGACTACTATGTAACGAGCGTGTGACTATGTATATGTGTAAGTGTTTGAATCCTTTCTACTATGACTGGTGCTTTGATCACGTGGGATTTTGCTGACACAGAGATATGGCAAATTGATTATTTTAAAATGTTATTAAAAGCTTTTAAAGTAAGAAGCAAATTCGTTCAAATAGGTGGAACTAGGTTTGATTAGGAGGGATTGAGAATGGAAGTGATAAAGAAAGTAGAGAAACGCCAGGATGAATTAGTAACTTTTTTTGGAGTTCGATGTAAGTTTTTTGTTTTTTTAAGCAGAGGGGGAAATAAAATGTGAAGTTGAAGAGCAGGAGAGGAGATCACATCGGATAAGGAAAAGCCAAGTGATTCATGTGTCAGAACAGAGATAGAGTGGGCACAGTCACACTCACTCACAGCTCCTTGGGGGATTTTTCACAGTCACAAGGACACAAATTCAATAATGCACACCAACATGGTATGGCTAAGACGCAGAGATTGGATTAAAATAAAACTAACGACATGAGGATTAAACGATAACAGAAAGACACGACGGATCCGGTCTGGAAAACTCAGCTTCGATGAACTGCAGAGAGGCACGTATGAACCATACAGGTTGTGTGTGTGACGATGAAGAATCGGTTCAATTTTGGTGAAGATCCGCATCCGGATCCGGCTAGTAGAATTTTTTAAGTGATTCTTCACCATTGGGAGATAGGGTTAAAACGATACGTAGCAAGATTTCTCAAAATGTTATGGACGGATGATTTTGATTAAATGTGATTCTGTATTGTGATTTTCTGGTCTACTCTGGGATACAAAACGTAAACTGTTCACCTGGCAGAGGTATGCTCTCCACTGAGTGCCGTTCTAGTTTACTTTTTAACTCTCATGTCTGCAGATAACAACCGTGACCATCATGCCAACCAGCTGAGCCCTTTCATGAAGAAACTACACCTAGTGGATGCTGGTCTGAGCATCAACCTGGCGTTCCCACTGGCCCAACGTCCTGAGCGCCGTGCTAATCTCATCCTCTCCTTCGACTATAGTTGGGACAAGCCATTTGAGGCAAGCTGCCATTTGTCACAAACGAATGAGGACTTGTAATTGGTGAAGATTGGATGAAAGGGACATTGTTGGACATCATGAAAGAGCGATATGAGTTTTTGCTCTAGACTAACGGGAGCATTAATTGATTGATGATGAAGTTGGTATTTGCTAGCATCTTACAGTTTTGACTGAGATTGACGAATCTTAAAAAAAAAATTAATACAAAAAAATATTGAATTTCATTTTTTGATACAATTCAACTTCATATATTTTTCCCCTTATAAACTTATTGTTGCATTAAGTTGTTGTTTTGGTTGAGGCCAGTCTGTACAATTTGTTGAAGTAAATCTGCTACACAAATTACATTCGACAAAGAGGTACAACAGAAGGAAATGGAAACAAAATGAGAAAAGTATTGCATCTTGATGTCTGGGACATCCTTGTAACAGATGAGGAACTTTCAGTTATCAGACAAGAATGAAAAAAACACCAGGATACATCACTAAAGTACTGTCGCGTCTGCAGCTAGTTAACACCAGCCTTGGACGGATGAGCCGAACCAGCTTTAACTCCCGAAGTGACCTCCCAATAATGGCGGTTATTGCACGCACGAGATGGGAAGAGACACGAAGCGTTTGACTTCACAAAACACACGGGTTTATTCCGAAACCCAAACCAAGAACATGGCAACGAAAAATGCAACAATAATGATTTATAATAAAATGAGGCACGGAATGAAAATAATGAAAATAAGGCTGAGGTAAAATGCTAAGTTGAGGATCATCATAGACGGACACAAATACACACACAGGGAGAGATAAGAAAATAAACGTTTCTGTCCGGCACTTAGCTCTGGCCCAAAATGGATCCTTTGGCATCGGCAGTTGGCAATGCACCGGAGCCACCAGGCGGCAGTCAACAATATGGTGGCAAAGCCGTGCGTTGAAGGCGTCGCGGTCGCCCGCGAATGAAGTGAATGGTGAGCATGCAGATGGCCCTCTTTATTTCTTCCTCCATTTTGGGAAGGACAGCGCGACCTTAAGCTCCTTGGTGAGCCCAGCAGTCAAAAACCCCTCACTATTGCCGCAAAAAAACCGCTCTCCTCCAAGACACAAAAATGGCTCAGCTTCTTGCTCGCGCAAGAACAAACCACGTTCTGCCATCTGAAGAACAAATCGGCATCTCTCCTTCACCCAACCAATCGCGAAGCTTCTCTTTTGAGCTCGCCTCATGCTAGAAGGGATGCGTCACTTGGGGGTCGTGGCCGACCGGTCCTGTTCCCTCGCCCACCGTACCACGGTCGCTCCACCTCTCCTAGGCGAGTCTTCACTGTATCTCGTGTCCATGGAGCGTTTTTAGCTTGGCCAGCTGCCGTTTTGCTTGACCGGTGGTACTGGCAAAAATGTTAGGGATGGCCATAGAGGGTATCACAAGAACAGGGGAAGTCAACCTTAAACCTTTGTACTAATTAACATCATCATCCCTCGAATGACGAACATTGAAACACAACCGTAAGCTATATTTTCCCTGCTTATGTACATCGAAATGCTCCTACGCGTCACACGGTCCATACTATTTCTATACAATCCTACCTTTCCTATTGTATTCTCTTAGCCTACACCATAAACATAATAGTACTAAATCAACAGATCGCAAAATCGCTGAATTGTTCAACCACCGAATTGTTGAGAATTGTCATGCAGCCTAGCACAATAATGGCTCAAGCAATTCCAGTGATTCAAATGGAAGGAAGTGACGTTGTCTCTTGGGTATTGTACCTGCACCATAAAAATAATATCTGATTTTTATCAGATTTAAAAACTAATACAACCACAATACACCACAACCTGTTGAACACCATTTACACATGTGCAGATTGAGAAAATCTCCTGTAAAACGCAGTCTGCCGTAAAGTTTTAACCATCTGCCGTAAACTCACTCACTGTCTTACCCATCCTTCCGCTCTTGGTACTCTGAATCCTGTGGTGAGGTAGTTGCTTTCAAACAACATGCATTCGCCTCCTGGAAGGCAAATCCAACTGAATGCAACCTCAGATAATTCCACAAAGCCCTCAACAAGTGTGTCTACTATCAGGAGAGCCAGAAAACATCTAACCAATCTCATGAATGAAGTTTCAAAGTTGTCTTTCTCTTTAAAAACCTGGTTGTGTCTTGTCAAGTTGGTCTCTGGTGTGTGCTCCCCTTACATCCCCACCCTCTTCAAATGGAACTCCAGCCGACTCCACTCATGAGAGGGCGGAAGGCCTCATTTCTATATTTCCTTCAAAATCTTGTCACTAACACCTCTTTCTCTCTCTGTACCCACCCTACCCAGTCATACCCAACTGCTCCTGGATTTTGTGTATTTTGCACCTGGGAAGGTGAAAGGTTTCTGGCAACCATCAACTCTGACTCTGCAATTGGACCGGACGGCATCAGCTCAAGTGTCCTAAAAACCTGCTCTGCTGCTCTTGCACTTCCTCTGTCTGCCATTTTCACCCTGCCATTTTCACCAGGTCATCTTCCATCTGCTTGAAAATCAGTCATCACAGCATTACATAAAAAGGTACAAAAACCAATCCCCTCAACTGCAGACCAATTAGCGTACTTCCAATCATCAGCAAGGTCATGGAATCCATCATCGCAGTTGACATAAAATAATTGCCTTTCTCCAACAGCTTCATCTCAGATCATCAATTTGGGTTCAGATGTGGTCACTCCACTTTGGACATGCTGCTTCTGCTCTCCAAACAATGGATGGAGGCCTTCATCGTCAGACATCAGATCAGGGCCGTCTCTCTTAGTCTAGGCCTTATAGGAAAAAACTGTGTACTTCAGAGTACAATTATTCCCAATGGCACATAGGTACATTGAAGATTTCTCTTCATTATAATTCTCTGCCCTCTATTTTCAGATTGACAACCTCAAATAACTGTATGTTGCATATGGCTCTGGAAAGCAGTTCAAGTACATCCCTGCGCATCACATTGCAAGAAACCTTGATGCTTTTAAATGCAGGGCATCACTGTTGTTGCATGCAATCAGTGGATATGACATAACATCCTGTTTTCTTGGTAAAGGGAAGAAGACAGCGAGGGAAATGTGGCAGACATATCCAGCGGTCACAGATGCATTCATCACGTTATCACACCAGCCAGATGATGTGCCAGAAGAATCTGTACAAAACGTTCAGAGATTTGTGATTGCAATGAATCAAAATACTTGCGTACAGCTCGTGTGATGATGCACAGTGTGATTTGTTCACTCGGGGTCGAAGTATGAGCACCATACCACCAACTAGTGATGCTCTACTTCAGCATGTCAATATGCACTCCATCAAGCAGGCCACATCATCTGGTCGCGATCACTTGTGGTCAGTCCCAACCTTCCTAGTCCAGCTGATTGGGGTTATGTGCCCATGATCCGGTTGGAAGACCGCTGTGGATTTGTCCAAAGGCAGCAAAAACTTGTTGGGAATTGATTCGATGTCCTGTTTGGGGGAATTGGAAGTGCTTCTCAGAGAATGCACTGATTTTTTTCCCTGCAAAAGTGGTTGTACCATGTACCAACAATGGAGACGATGGAAAATTATATTGTCGAGAATGCTCAGTTGCATTATTAGTGACTAGTGGGGTCATCCATGGGAATTCCATAGGCATGGACGTGTGTGACATTTGGACATCTTCATTTAGATGCTGCACATTCAGTTTTACAAAATGGTTACTGGCAATTTATCAGATCCACAAATGATGTAATCTGCACAATGTATTTACTTCTGATAACATGTGATTGCATGTGCGTGCACATGGAAAATACAGTTTGAAATGTGTTATTACATCTCATGTAAAATGTGACTTCAAGAGCTCAAATCCTCTCTCTCCCCGCCCACATCACGCACACTGCACCGGGGAGTGGGTGACACGCACACACACACACACACACACACACACACACACACACACAGACTCACACGCACACGGGGGAGTGGGTCACACGCACATGGGGGAGTGGGTCACACGCACACGGGGGAGTGGGTCACACGCACACGGGGGAGTGGGCCACACACACACGGGGGAGTGGGCCACACACACACGGGGGAGTGGGCCACACACACACGGGGGAGTGGGCCACACACACACAGGGGAGTGGGTCACACACACGGGGGAGTGGGTCACACACACAGTGGGTCACACAATTAAAGATTTCACGATTTTATTTCCTATAGCTATGAAACGCATCTTCTTTGGGCAGTGTATAATCGCTCCAAAAGAAACAGGCATTACCTGGTTTCCTTTGCTTGAGTTGTAATCAAAAGGTACTTTTGTTTCTTCAAAAAGTAATTTATGATCGAAGACGTGTTGATTCAGTCTTAAAATGCACATATACCGTGCCGATGTCGTGTTAAATGATTTACCGTGCTGATATCAGCTATTTCCTGCCTGTGCGATAACTTTCAACAAATCTCCTTCCCGTTTTTTGCAACCGAGTCTAAAACCATGTTTGCCACTGTGAAAAATGAAATGAGATATCGAATTAGAGTTGAAATAAAAGTGTGAGAGAGAGAGCAAGACACCACGGGCCTAACAAAAGAGGCCTCAAAGCTATGCGAGGAAACAAAATGGTGGTGATTTGTTTTTGAAGCCCCTCCCAGACCAGGTGTAGCCACACCCCTGGACAGACAGATCACAGACAGAGAGACGTGATCACCTATGGAGAATATTATATGGAGATATGATACAAACAAGGAACTTCATATGTAAATTTTGACCATTTTGTGTTTTATTTAGTGTTTAAAACAAGCAAATATCCATTATTATCACCAATTTAAACCTTAGATTCCTTATCTAGTCTATAAACCAAATAAATACTGCATTGGAAAGATAATCCTAATAAACTATTTTGTGGGCTCAAAAGTTTACACCGTACCTAATAAAATAAAATTTTGTTTTAAACAGAAAAAATGGTTGCCATGGTTACTGATCAAATTGACATGCTTACATGGGCCAGACAAGGTGTTTTCTGATCCTATATGAAAGAGCAAAGTTCAAAAAGTTCACCAAATGGTAGAGTTGGTCATAAGGAAGAAGCCTATTGATTTTGAGGTCAAAGGTTATGTTGAAGTCGATTTCTAAAATTGTCATTTTCATCTGATTGACTTGAAAGTTGAACAGCATTTGCATATTGTCACTAAAAATTGGGAAACCAACTACAGGGTGTCTCAAAATACATGGAACCCATGTCACTACTAATAATTCTGCTCTTTTTTTTCTTGTTCTGCTCTGTTCTGCTCTGCTCTGCTCTGTCACTGCTAATGTTCTTGTTCTTTTTTTTCAGATTTGAAGAGAGGAGACCATAACAACTAATAATCTTATCAATCAAAATGCCTTGGACAAAGGAGGAAAAAATATTTTGCGTCACTACTTATTTGGAGACGAAATCATTCAAAACAGTGCAAGTAAAATTTCGCAGGAAGTTCAACTTCAACAACTATCCCCAGAAAAACCAAATTTATCGTTGGGCACACAAATTTCAAGCCACTGGATCAGTAAACAACCTCAACAAGAAGGCAGAAACACCCAGTTCTGGCAGGAAGCTGACTGCAAGATATCCTGACAATGTGAATGTGGTGAGACATTCTGTCGGAAGGAACCCGAAAAAGTCCATCCGAAGATGTAGCCAAGAGCTGGGTCTTTCACGTGCGTCAGTGCAAAGAATCTTGATCAAGGATCTTCAGCTGTACCCATACAAGATCCAGATCAAGCATAAACTCACACCAGCTGTCATGGCAAAACGTGTTGTGATGTGCCGGTGGTTCGAGAACAAGATCGAAGAGGATCCTGACTTTCTTAATGATGTTTGGTTCAGCGACGAAGCACACTTCTTGCTCTGTGGGCATGTCAATAGCAAGAACAATGTGTTCTGGGGCACACAAGCCCCAGACGAGGTGCTTCAGAGGCCCTTGCACTCTGTGAAATGCACGGCCTGGGTGGCCATCTCAAAACATGGCATAATCGGACCGTTTTGGTTTGAAGACGCAGACGAGGAGGCAGTCACTGTCACAAAGGAGCGTTACATTGTGGTGCTCAACAAGTTCTGGATGGGACTTGGGAGACGTCTTGGCGTGAATCGAGATGTGCAATGGTTCCAACAAGATGGGGCAACTCCACATACAGCCAACATCACGATGGAGTGGCTGGACCACCGATTCCCTGATCGGCTGATCAGCAGGCGCCGCGAACCCGAGTGGTCTCCGCATTCACCCGATCTGAACCCCCCAGATTTTTTTTTTTTTAAATCTCTGGGGGTTCTTGAAGGACCACGTGTATGAGAATCGTCCTCAATCCATTTCTGAACTAAAAGTGGCCATCACCCAGAAGATTCGTGCCATCAGGAAGGAAGAGTGTGTCAGGGTGATTGACAAATTCGCTCGTCGGCTTCAAGTGTGTCTAAGGTGCAAAGGCGGTCATTTGGAACATGTGCTCTAATAAATGTATCCTTTGAGCTAGAGACCTCAAATCTTCAGTTTTTTTATTGTTATCATATCGGCTTCCAGGAAATGTAATCTTTTTTGGAGTTTCTTGTCTGAGTAATAGATTATTATCATGTTAATGGGTTCCATCTATTTTGAGACACCCTGTATTACTGAGGTCAAAAGGTCAAAGGTCAACTCAAGGTCAAATTTCTAAAATCTTCAATTTTCATCTGAAAAATCGTCAGTTTTCATGTTTGATTTGTAAATTAAACAGAAATTGCATAGTGCATCACTGAATTGGGAAAGCAGCTATTTTGAGGTCAAAGGTCAACTCAAGGTTAAATTCTAGGATTATAAATTTTCACCTAATTAATAATCAATTTTCATCCAATTGAACCTTGATTCATCCAATTTGATTAAGATTGTTAATTTAAATCTTTATGAAATGGACAATTTCATGTATCCATGGCTGTTTTTTTGGGGGGTGGGGGGAGGGGGAGGAGGGGAAGGGAGTGGGTGTATTTTGGAAGTATCATGCTCTGCATGACGTCTTTCTTGTTTTGATGTTTTTTTACGGAAAAGCCCATAGGGCAAAGCCTTCTAGAACAGTGTTTGTCTGTCCGTATGTGTGTATGTATGTATGTGCCCTCAAATGTACACCAATCAGAGCTGAATATCTGGTCACATGACAGGGGTGATGTGATGTCATTATGGCAGTACGACGGCTTACTCCACACGCCACCAATTTGATTCCTATGCCGTTCAGGCCGGACATATCGTTGAACCTGTCATGTATCACAATCTGTATGCTCTACCTTAACGTTTTTAACTCGGTGTAACACGCAAACAAACACGTGAAACACATGAAGTAAAACACGTGAAAATAAGGATATTTTACTAGTACCCGACTGCAAAGCCGCAATGAGCCGGCGAAGCCAAAGCCTCTTGTCACTATTTTACCCATCACTATGGCATCAGTAGGTTAGGTAGTTGGTAGTAGGTAGGTGTAGTAGGTACCGTACCTGGTAAGACTTGGTAAAAGAGAAGAGCAGACAGTCCTCCCCAATACCTGCATACAATAAATGTCACAAGAAGCTTAAGGAAGTAACTATACGATGTGCTAGCTTAGGGCCTATTTTAAGAAATTTTAACTGGGCTTAATATACGTTTTCACAGTATGTGTGTAGTTTTCTAACTTCAGTCGCTGTCAGGACTGGTTCTCTCCGGGCACTGCGGCTTCCTCCACCAGAAGAAGTTAGCTTGCAGTAAGATCAGTGCCGACAGATCAGACGAAAGCGCCGTTTCAACGGCAATGTGTGACTGTCGTTAATCAAACCGTGTCGAAGGCTCTGATTGGCTGACCGAAGCTGATTGCTGATTGGTCAGCTCACAAAATTTTGCAAATTCAGACCTAAAATGACACCATTTGCATTCTGGATGAGATTAAAATTGATAAAATTTACTTCTTGATTAATTAGGTGAATTCCATCTCAACTTCGGATATTTCCAGCTGTGAAAAACTATCCCCTACGGCCGCGAGATTTCTAAAAAATAATTCTTCGTCAATTTTAGAATATTTGATGCCGTTTTCACTCTCCGAAACGCGTAATAAGCTCTTTTGAAATATTTTTTCAAATGCTCGAATCTCATTGGTTCCGGTGTTTGGTGACGATTTTCGTTGAAGATAACCAGGCCCGTGCGGGCTGAGGTTGGTCTTAAAGTATTTAATTACAAATTAGAGGTGCATGAGATTGTGAATCAAACAAAGACGGGTGAAACAAACTCCTCTTGAACTTTTTTCAATTTGTTATGCATACTTCCGCATCCGCAAGATGGCGGCCTCCATTGAGTGATTTGATGCGTCAAAGCTTCGAAATTCTCAAGCCAAGGGATCCAGCAAAATCTGGCTTTTCAACATAATACGTACGCGTTCATTGACAACACCGGCTTCGCCGGCTATAACACTCGATTGTTGTCGTAGCTGTAGCTGTGGTTGTTGTTGTTTGTGGGTTCTTTTGTGTAGTTTTATATTTTTTTCTATTGCTTCGCAAAATATCACTACTGTATGTATAATTTTGTATGCTCATTCCATGTTCTTCTAAAGGGTTTCTACTGTCGTAGAATAATAAATGTTTCCGTTCAAACTGCTGTGTGAATAAACCCATACATTAGCGCTTCTTCCTCTTCTTCAAAGTCGCAAAGAGGCTTTTAGAACTGGTATTAAAATTCGTGATTAAACAAACGATTTTTACGGATGTTTGGTTTCTGTGTTTACAGTATTTGTCTCTTCATATGTATGTATGTATTATGTCCCTCATATTTATCCTACATATTGGGCGAGTTTTAAAGCCGACAATTACACTTCTGACAGGTAGAATGTAATGTCATTTGGCTTTGTCAGTTATGTTTCTTTCAACACCCTTTAGGGAACGTTCATATATTACGTCATATACCTGGTTGGGGCAAATTATCACACTTGATGATTGTGGGGAACTGAAATTATGACAGCAGGGTGATGATATATGACGAGGGGTGGGGGGGGGGGGGGGGGGGAGTGCATGCCCCCCAGATCATATATTATTAAAACTTTGATTAAGTGCTCTTTAAACATTGAAGCATTTCTTATGACATCCTCCAACCACCCGAAGCCAGGTGTTGGCTTAACAGTTAGGGTGGAGGGCTTGGGATCCTAGGGTGCTGAGTTTGAATCCCAGTCAGCTGTTGAATTAATACCAGGTGCGTTGACTCAGTCTGTCATTCTTCCGAGGTCGGCAAATGAGTACCAACTCACTGAGTCCTCTCTCAAGGAGGTTGGTGGCAGGATTTGCACTCTGGCCGCCGTAAAACACCTCATTCCGTAACACACAGTGGTGTGTGTCGGGATGGTGCGGAGGTCACTTTGATGGTGTTGACTAACTGACCAACATATAGAATAAACCAGTGTCTCAATGCAATCTCTTCGCTTCCATGTTGACAGACAGCTTAGAGACTTAGAGTACTTCAAAATAATTTAATACTTACATTATTTGCTAACTGGTATCTCCACCCAGGTCTTACTATCCTCTTCACCTGAAGTATCAAACAAGCCCGGCTACGCCCGTTAGACTTTCGGTCTTGTTTTGTATCATCTTAAAAGTAGAATTCAGAAATATAGGATTAATTACGTAACATAAAAGATTGCTATTGCAGGCACTGAAGCAAGCAGCGGCATACTTTGCGGAGCACGATGTACCATTCCCACCCGTGGATGTGGAAGCAGACTCCCACGGTGAACTTCGAGAGTGCTACCTCTTTGAAGATCAGGGCAATGCTAGCGTTCCACTGGTTCTTCACTTCCCACTTGTCAACCAGAGTTTCAGAAACTTCACTCAGCCAGGTATGGCACAAATGGTATACTGCTCGTCCATTGTTGGGCTATAGGATGCAAATAATTTACTCACAAATTTGCCTAAAGTTGAAACTGTCCATGCATCACTATTCATTGGTTCCTCTTTTCTCTACCCATTCAATTACCTTCCTATCTCTGTCCAATCTCTTTTCTACCTCACTCTTTAAAGGTGGCAGTTCAACCAGCTTTTTACTTAATTTTTCTTTCCCACCGACGATTATGTTAACATTCCTCCAATTACCTGCAGTAGTACCACCTTTCACAGATCCTGTTGGATATTATATCTGCCTGGTGTCCACTGCCACCTAGTGTTAGATGCTTCTCCATCCTATTGCATATGCTCCAACATTAGCCTCATTGAGTGGGTAGACCAACCCCTGCTTGCGGAAAAATGGCCTCTAAAGGTGGTTTTTTTTTTAAAATATATAGTCCAGGGGCCAATACTGATATTTTAACAAATTGGTACCACCTAAGGTCAGCAAACTATTTTGGTATTTTTGTCTTCCTACATCTCTAGTTTATATTTTGGTATGATAACCCTGCCTATATATACCACCTTTAGAGGCCATTTTTCCCCGCAAGCGGGGGTTGGCCTTTTTCGGGAACTGTGGTTGTTGTTTTTTTGGTCCCCTTTTTGAAGCAATGTTTTACGTCCGGATGCCCTTCCTGACGCCAACCCTTTTTGCCGCCTTTAGCGACAAACAGGGAATTACCAGTGAACTGGTACTCAATTAGCCGACCTCGGAAGGATGACAGGCTGAGTCAACCCCCCTGGCGTTAATTCAGCAATCGACCGGGATTCGAACCCAGGATCCTGGGATCCTAAGCCGGCACCCTAGCCGCTAGCCCAACACCAGGGGCTAGCCTGCCTATCTAGTAGCTTAATGATAGTTATCACTCTGTAAACAAACCCACCTCCATAAATCTGGAAGTTGAATTTTAGGGGAGAGGGGTAGCATTTTTGCTTATAACTTCAGTTCTGCTGAACATATTTTCACAAATTATGAATCATCCGAGTCACAAGACGTCCGAGTCGTCCATGTGAAACATCAGGGCCATCTAAGTCTTCACGTCTTCACACTTGGCACACAATAGCACACTCTTGATTTTATTTGCCAGCAGGGCCACTCGTCACGTGGTCCAACTGCGTGGTGTCAGTGCCACTCAACAGGTGGTCCGAAGGTGCAAGATGAATTGCAGCAAGATGCTGCACAGCAGAGGTGCCACAAGGCTTGTGGTTCATAGGTGCAGCAAAAGGACTGGCAGCAAGGTGCTGCACAGGTTGGCCTCCGAACAGTCCTGGGGCAGGGATGGAAGACAAGGCACAACAAGCAAAAGGAAAGGCACATAGAAGCACACGAAAAACAAGTTGACCAGGCACCACCATGCCTGGTGCGGTGCGAGGGACGCGGCAGAGCGTGCGGAACAAGCTCATCCCTAACCGTCCGTACCCCCCCACCCCCCCCCACCGTTGGCTACACTACCCGAGCCCCCCTTGTATTTACAATCCGTCTCTACGTCTTGCCTCCCATATCCCCCTCTAACTCCAAATTCGTCCCCAAATCCATCCCAGGAAGGAAGGAATGGAACAAAACAATGTCTCACTCACGTCATGATGCGTCTTACTTCCAAACGGCTTAGAGGGCCTTGGTTTGAAGCTCGTCCTCCTCGGTGAATGGCTGTGGATAGTGCGAAGGGATCTCACATCCTAACTACACTAATAGCGTTACTCATTTTTAAACTACCCAGGGTCATACCCTGCCAATCGGCCTCTTTAAACTATGTGGTTCTAAGAACCCGAATTCCCATTTCCCACACCGTGGTGCCCTCCGAATTTGGGTATCACTCAACGAATTTTCGCACTGTGCCCTCGCACAATTTCGGGGCTGGGTCGTGTGGCTCTACCAGCAGGTCTACCTACCTGCGCACCTCCACCACTGAAGCCGCCTCCCGAGCTTGCCTGCTCCTGACGACTACTCTAACTGGGGAAGGCCCTACCTGGCACTTACCCCCTCTATGCCCACCTCGGCATTGGGCAACCCGGGTCCTTCCCTTGAATCATTGGGCCCCACTCACACTCTAACCTAACCGGCTCCCAGAGCCTACCTGTGCTGCTCGCCCCGGACGGCTCGTTGGGCGTGTTCCCTCGAGGATGTTCGTGGCAAGGACGTCGGCCTCCAGTCGTGCATGCACGGGACTCTCCGCAGCGTGTCCCGAAGTCGGCGAGGCAAACGTGCACGTGCAGGGAGCCCAGGCAGGGATCGTTAAGAGCACAGGGCACGAGAGAGATCGTCCTGTGAGAGCGTTTATAACAGGGCAGCAGAGAGCAGGGGCAGAACGCAGAGAGGCTTCGACCTTCGGGGCAGAGAGCGAGCTTCTCGCTTTGAGAGTTCGGGGGCAGAGAGAGAGTTCGGGGGTCCGGGGCCGGGTTTTATAGCCCCCACCCGGAGTCCCACCAGAATGTTCCAAGGGCCTCCCCTGGCCGCCGTTGCTGGCCACTCCCCTTTAGCTCCCATTGGCTGCCATAATTGGCCACTCCCCTTTGGCTCCCATTGGCTGCCATAATTGCCCACTCCCCTTTGGCTCCATTGGCTGTTTGCTGCTTGCCAGCCACTCCCTCCGGCTCCTCCCTCGGGCCTCCTATACTTGTCCTAGGCCCAGCACATGGCATTCCAGGCCCAATGAGACCTACCCTTACTTACCTGTCTCAACGCATACTAACACTGGGAAGGAGACTATACTTAACATTTAACAAGGAATAACTGAACTAAAGCGAGGCTACATGTTGTGGTGCAACTAACTAAAGGGGGGTTGCCTTTATTTCTCAAAACCACAACAATATATATATAGGACATTGTGGATGATTTTAATAAACTAGCATTCACAAACTTCAACAATTAACTTTATATTAACCCTTTTTATGCAAGCATTGTTTCTTCGATTTCCGAAAAATTTAGTCATTGCCTGTAAACAAACCCACCCCCATATAAAATGACTGTATATATCAAATATTATGCCTTCTAGACAATATTTTTGGCAAACCAATGGATATGTCTCCAATGTGTTTTATCATTCACATACCCGCAAGCATTGGTATAAAGTTACGCATTTATAAGAACATAAGCAGATAAAACAATCATCAGAAAAGAAATAAATAAGTTTTATCATCTCTGTTTCAATAATGCGGGAATTGAGGTCTCGCGAGATCTCGGAGACGGTGGGAGGGATTTTCGAAGCTCCACACGGTCTCCACGTTTTTCGAAGTTAAGTCTGTTCACAATTGTATTTTGTCGAAACTGTATTTATCTTTCGGTGTGTGAAGTTATTGTGTGCAACTTTGGTTGTTTCTCGGTGTTTATCTTTCATAAATTGATCGTCTGTTTGCCGTGTCGCGAGCAAGGCCTTTGCCGCGTTGCGAACGATTTGCAATCGAAGTTAAGTGATTGTTCCCATTTGTATTTTCGTTAAAACTGTATTTATTTATGGTGTTGTACGTATATTGTGTCCCGACGAAGATTTTTCGGTGCAAATCTTTCATACCTGTATTGAAAATCGTGTTAATTCGTGTCGTGTCTTGAGGCCTTGTACAGTGTGCACTGTACAACCTTGAGGCTTTGTTTTTCTCTCAGCGGTCCGTCGTTTGTGATCCAATAACTTTCGTTCTCTGTATTCCCAGTCTTTTCACCCATAGCCTACTTCCTTGTGTAAATCTCAACTCAAAAAACAAACAAACAAAAAAAACAACAACAACATTTCCTTCTCTGTTCTCATTCGTTTATTCATTCTTATTCGTTCGTTCGTTCTTCGACCACGTGTTTCTCCCCCATTTCCCCAGATAGTTTTCACTCATTAACCTTCAATGTTTACACTTTCCCCTCAAGTTATGTATTCCGTCATATTTTATAACACCTTTTTCTTCTTCTTCTTTAAAAGGCTGCTTTCGACTTGCTCACCAAATCAATTCATCCCAAAAAAAATATCCATCTCCTATAGTGCCTTTTTTCTACATTCCCTAAACTCTCCTGCACTCCATCCTCCATCCAGCGTCCTTAAACGTATTTTTAACTCGAAGGTCACAAGAAACTCATTTTGCAATAAATGTTCGTTTCCCATAAATCGTACACTTTCAAAAATCCAATCTCACCCCTCCCCTCCAAATCTTCCCCATAACCCCTCCCCTCCAAATCTTCCCCATCACCCCTCCCCTCCAAATCTTCCCCATCACCCATCCCTTTCAAATCTCCCCCCTTGCCCCCTCCCTCCTAAACTACCCCCTCACCCCTCCCCGCCAAGGCGCCCCCTCGCCCCTCCCCTCCTAGACTCCTGCCTCACCCCTCCCCTCCAAATCTCCCCCATATCCCATCCCTTTCAAATCCCTCCCCTTGTCCCTTCCCTCCCAAACTCCCCCCTCACCCCTCCCCTTCAAATCTCCCCACCCTCATTGCTTCTCAATTTCCCCCCTCTCACTCCCCCTCCTCAAAGCGTCCTCCCCGCTTCTTCCCCCTTCAAACTCTCACCGCCATCTCCCCCAACCTTCTGCCTCGCTCTTCCCCCTCCTCAAATAACACCTCATTGTGGCTCACCCAATCACCATCAAACCTTTTGTCCGCCCCATCCTTCCCTTTCTCCGAGCTATTCTGAAATCTCTGACACACCTTCAACAGCTCTCCCTACCTCTTCCACCTCTTCCACATCTTACCCTACCCCTCCTCCCCCCTGTTCTGTATCTGATGCTCCCCCTTCCTCTTCATTAACGGTATGGACCTCAAACATCCGGGGCCTTCGTTCAAACTTAACTGATCTCTCCATACAGGTTGCTTCTGTCAAACCAGATGTGATCTGCTAAACAGAAACTTTCCTCCTTTATGATGTCTCTGATTCCATAGTATCTCTCCCGGGCTACTCCCTCCTCCGGTATGATAGACCTGAGCCTCGTCCTGGAGGCGGGGTTGCTATCTTTATCAAAAACTCTCTTCCTCACTCGCCCTGCACTGCACTCTCTCCACCTCACCCCCAGGAATACCTCTGGCTACGGCTTCCCCTTCGCTCCCACCTCTTGTTCATATGTGTGTTGTACCGTCCACCAAACAGTGATGACTCCATCTACATCTCGCTGTCTGATGATATGGACCAACTTCTATCTACTCATCCCAACTCTCTCTTCCTCATATGTGGTGATTTCAACTGTCATCATGCCAGTTGGCTGGGTGTGGGTACCTCTCTCACCAGCCATGGCTCCTCAGCAAAGGACTTCTGCGACTCACTGGGACTGACACAATCTGTCAATTTCCCGACCCGGATCTCAGTCAACGGAACATCTTCTCTTCTGGACTTGGTTATGACTAACTTCCCTGAAAATGTCTGCTGCTCTTCTTCTGCTCCGATCGGATCATCTGATCATGTCCTTGTTAAAGTGGACATCTCTCTGACCATCCTCAGGGAGCCTGCTCAGCGTCGACGAGTCTGGCATTTCACTCAGGCCAACTGGCACGGTCTTCAAGCAGCCATCAATCATCTGGACTGGTCTCCCATCTCTACCACCTCTGACATCAACTCATCCTGGGAATTCTTCCAAAGTAAATTGCTCTCTCTCATGCACAGATTTATCCCATCTCGTCTTCAGTTGTCATACCCTTCCTCCCGTCCATGGTACACGGAATCTTGTGGTGAGGCTGTTGCCCAGAAACAACTTGCCTTCGTCTCCTGGAAAGCAAATCCAACGGAAGGAAATCTCATTTCCTTTCACAAAGCCCGAAACAAGTGTGTGTCCACCCTCAGGAGAGCCAGGAAACAATATCTCTCCGTTCTCAAGACCGAACTCTCTTATCTGTCTCCCTCTTCCAAATCCTGGTGGCGTCTGGTCAAATCCGTTTCTGGTGTTTGTTCCCCCTCCATCCCCTCCCTTACCTCAAACGGCTACACAGCTGACTCCGCACGTGAAAAAGCTGAATGCCTCAACTCTGTGTTTGCCTCTAAATCTTGTGTCCCAAACCCATCCCTCTCTGTACCCACCATACCCAGTCGTACCCTGCTGCTCCTGGACTCCGTGTCCTTTCCTCCTGACAAGGTGGAAAAGTTTCTGTCAACCCTCGACTCTGATTCTGCAACTGGACCCGACGGCATCAGCCCACGGGTCCTAAAATCCTGCTCTGCTGCTCTATCTCACCCTCTCTCTGTTCTCTTCACCCTCTCTTTTGCTCAAGGTCAACTGCCATCTGCTTGGAAATCAGCCAACATCACCGCTTTGCACAAAAAAGGTGCAAAAACAGATCCTAGCAACTACAGACCAATCAGCCTTCTCCCAATTATCAGCAAAGTCATGGAATCCATAATTGCTTCGGATATGAAATCTTTCCTCTTCTCCAATGGCTTGATCTCTGATCATCAATTTGGTTTCAGACCAGGTCACTCTACTCTGGACATGCTGCTTCTGCTGTCTCAACAATGGATGGAGGTCCTCAATGCCAAACAGGAAATTAGAGCTGTCTCCCTCGACATATCACGTGCCTTCGACACGGTCTGGCACCCCGCTCTGCTCACCAAACTCTCCTCCTTTGGTATCCATGGAAATCTCCATGCATGGCTGGCGGACTTCCTCTCTAGTCGTCGTCAACGTGTGGCCCTGAATGGGTTTCTCTCATCTCCTCTTCCTGTTCAGGCTGGAGTTCCCCAAGGCAGTGTTCTGGGCCCCGTGCTTTTTCTGGTCTTCATCAATGATCTCTCTGACTCTCTTGAAAATCCTCTCTATCTCTTTGCTGATGACTCCAATCTCTGCCGCTCCATTCCTCTTCCCTCAGATCGGCAGTCTGCTGCCTCCTCACTCTCTGAAGACCTGGACAAAATCACAGACTGGTCAAACAAGTGGAACATGTCTTTCAATCCTGAAAAATCTCACACTCTTACTATGTCTCTCCGAAAAGATCGACTGGACAACCCTCCCATCTACTTTCTCAACAATCCTCTCCAAGAAGTTCTGTCGCTCAAGATTTTGGGTCTCACTATCTGCCATGATCTTTCTTGGGAAAACCACATTTCCAAGCTGGCCTCCAAAGCCAGTCGCCGACTGGGCATCCTCCGTCGTGCGAAGTCCTTCCTCGGCACACCTGAGCTCCTCACCACATACAAGGCTTTCATCCACAGCTCAATGGAATACTGTTCTCCCCTATGGGCCGGTGCTCCTGCCTCACACCTAGCTCGGCTTCACACTGTTGAAACCAAAGCTTTCAGAATTATTGGAATCTCCCGCAATGAAGCTATCTCTGAGGGCCTTTCACTCACTCACCGCAGGCAGGTAGGTGGTCTTTCTGTCTTCTACCGACTCCTCTCCGGCCTTGCACCCCCAGCTCTCTCTGTGCTCTGTCCCCCAAATATTCCTACAGGTCGCACAAGATCTGCCAGCAACCCTCTGATGGTTAAACTGCCGAAATCTCGGCTCTCTGCTCACCTTCACTCTTTCATTCCTCTTTTCTCCCGCCTCTGGAACAAACTCCCTCACTCCCTTCAATCCCACTCCTCCCTCCAGGTCTTTAAAACAGCTGTTCACCACCATCTCTTATCTTCCCCCATCCAAAACATTGATCTTTTCTACCCCCGCTAATTCACCCCAGATCCACCTTGTTTGAAATTCCAACTTCTTTCCTGGAAGTCCTGGCAGTGTCCATATGTTTTATACCTCTCCCACCGCCCCCTTCCCATGCCCCCCCCCCCCCAAAGCCCTCGCCCTCTCTCAGATCTCTCGATGTCTCCATGTCTCTCTGTCCCTGCTCTCAAATGTTGTGTTTGTGTCCTTCCCCCTCTCTCCCCATCTTGTCTACCGCTCCCGATGTTATATGTTTTTTGTGTCGGTTTGTCTTTGTGTGATTAATGTTCGCTCTTTCACGAGCCTCGATCTTGTATACAAAAAAAAAAAAAAAAAAAAAAAAAAAAATGTACAAAAATATTCTAATTGTCTAATAAGCCATTGTACTTGTTGTGAACACCATCTCGGTAATGCTCATACATTATAATCTTGTTATTTGAAGTGCGTTTAGACTACAAACAGTTTCTTTCATGTCATTGGGACAAACTTAGTCTGTGTCACAATCGTCCACATCACTATCATTCAACTCTATTTGTTCTAGTTCATTTGCTTGGATGCTGCAGGTTTGCAGCTTACACATGTCTGTGCATTTCAGACCATTTCCAAGGCATGTGCAGATTGGTAATTTGCATGATCGTACACATGAGCAGGATAGCAGGTCCAACACAGCCTCTGGTGCAGGTGTACCTCGCATCCACTCAATGGCCAGATCCCCCATCATGAATCTTCCATCCATGAGCCATTGGATAGGGTACACTAGGATTGCACTCCAAACACCTCTGCCAGATTGCAGCATGATAGTTTGCTCGTAAGGCATGCATGGAGACAATCTTCACAAGGGGGAAGCTGACTGGAGTCGACTTCTCCACGCCTTGCACAAAAAAGCTGGAAGCGAAGCTTGTCGACTTGAGTTGTTTGTGGAAGGCAAATACATCCGACATGTTACTTCCTGAAGCTTTCCAAATAGTTCATCAGAGACCTCCCAGGACCTTCCCAACTCTGAATGTGTCTTGACAGGTCTTGTTAGTCTTCAGTTGTTTGAACATGGCTAACTTTCCACGCCTAGTGAAAGCACTGACTGTACCACAGCCCGTAAATGAGTGCATTCCAATCAGAGCATCATAGACATTATCTCCTAGTGCATGACTTAGCTTGCTGATGTCAGTGAACCTTGTGCGGTTCTTAGTGCCACATTTCTGGAACATGGGACATGGAATTCTCTTGCTGACTCCAATGCTTATAATCATTACATCTGTGTCCTCTGCTGTGACTACTATACCCTTGTAGCCTGATTCAGCTGCATGTAGAGCATGGAGTAGAAGACGGGTGTCTGCTTCTTCCTGGGTACTTGATAGCTCCGGAACCTCCTCCCATCGTTCCCTTGTGAGCTTGAAACAGGCATCCTCACAGGTAACATACAGATCTTTGTCCTTGATCTTCTCAAGTTGACCTTTCCATTCTTCCACAAATAACCTGATGAGGTGTGTTTTGTTTTTAGAGCTACACAAAAGCTTCCTCCATTGGTGTATATTGTGGGCAGGCGCAATGCTCCTTAGCTCAATACCTGAATCTGCGCCTCTCTTTGCTCTCTCCATATCTTTGATGGACATCTCTCGATATACATCAAAGATAACATCAATGCGCTTGCTCTGACCCCTTCATGATAACTTGAGCCAATACTGATTCTGCCAGTTGGGAGACCGTTTTGTCTTTCCCCTTCATCTTTTGGACCAGGCTCATTCCATTGATCTTCTACAAACAGTCCGTCAATGGAAAAACGTCAGGATGTGGCCAAAGGTCATTCCTGATGTACATGATGAGCTGCTCATATGGTTGTTCCACCGCTTTCTCATACTCTTGTTCTTCAAGGTCTTCACTCATACTAAATGTGGCTGTAGTCTCTTCTTTTGTGTTCAATCTATAGCAAGAGTTGTGGTATTGTCCCTCTGCTGCAACAAGGTCTCGACTTACTGCTGCAAGAACCTTTTCATCAAATTTCCTAGTAGCTGCTTCACGAACTTTGGCATCAGCTCTTAACTCCAAACACTGTGTGAGGCGTTCTCGTGTACGTGTTCCTGGCAGGTATTTGCTTGAGCTGTTACAGAAGATACATAGCCTTTCATATACTCTTGAAGTACTTGGTGCATCTCTCGATGATTTTCTTGTACCAGTATCTTCAGCCTTAACATCAGCACCTTGGTTCTGGATACCACGGTTTGTGATGGCTTCAAGAAGCTTTTTCATAGTGAATACACTGCGACATTTGTGATGATACTGAATCTGTGGCACTTCACTTTCTTCTAGGCCCCTGGCTATCTCCAAGAGTGGAGTGTGTTTTCTTATTTCTGCCGCTCTAAGCAGGGTTTTCCAGGATTCAAGGCCTTGCAGCGTTGCTAGCTCCGAATCATCGTTAGTGCAATGAATGATGCAGCTCATTTTTGCATTTTTCTGCGGTGTAGGATCCTGGTCACAAGTTGGTAGATCCATTGTAGATATCTTAGTTCTTCACCAATCTACTGCATACATACACACACCTCTGCAAGGAAAGCAAGGCATATAGTGCGGTGGCTTAGCAACTTTAATGTTACCTGCCGGACAAAAGTCCCACATTTGGTATGGAGCTTCGTTTGGACCTATCAATTGATTTTAGCCTAGGAGCCATCCTGACCGTTTCAGATTTTCCAAGATGGCGGCCAAAATTCAAAATGCCGCCAGCAAAACTGAAATATCATATATCTCTGGCTGTAGAAGTCACAGATAGACAAATGAGGTATCAAATCAGGGGTTTTTGAGGTCAGTGAAACTGATTCAGGGAAAGGTACATTGCATATGTCACTTATTTTCAAGATGGCGTCCAAAATCCAACATGGCCGCCAATTTTTTTTTAAAATAATGATATGATATTCGTTCAAATGTGGCATCAGACCAGTATTTTTGCTGTGACTGACCTTATGATCTGGTAGAACATTTACACCGGCAAAGAGATGTACAAGGGAGATTAGCCTTGCTACATTTGCACACTGTACAATCTCTTTTGCAGCCGCATTTGATAAATTCTCTGCAAGCACGAGAAGCTTCGGGAATTGTTGTCCAGACAGGTTCCCAAGATTCGGCGACTTTTTTCCAAGCATATCCAGTTGGACTTGGAAGTTTTTGTTGTGCTAATATGCTGGTAACCCAGATGCCAGCCTGGTACACTGCCCTCTTTGTGTGCTGCAGAAGTGCATTCTGAGTAGCTGGAATTTTGTCTACAGCTTGACTCTTCTGGGAGAAGAGCTCCATATGTGCACTGTTTACATTGGTCAAATTGCTTGTTTTGTCATACACTATGATAACTAGTCGCTCGATCTTCTTAAATGTTTCAGATTCCAAATCAACATGCTCAAATGGATGTGTGGCCAGGTGTACGAAAACATTTGTGATTGCATCATATACATGCCATGCTTGCCAGAATGATTTCTTTCCCTTCCCTCGAAATGCTGACGTGGTATCACATCCTGAGAAGGCGTGGAACATGGGTAGGGACCTTGATTTAGGTTCACCGAGGCGTGCACAGATGGCATTGATACTGTAATGTGTGTAGTTCTTTCCCACACCGTAGGCTACCCATAGGTCTACATCTGAGTTAATATGTGAAAGATCATGAAACATGCCAGTAAGAACAACAACAATGTCTGTGTCCATGGTGCGCACTTGGACAATTTTTGAACCATTCTCCAATGCATGCTTCACGTGAACCACGATCCTCGTGTCAGCCTCCTCCTGATTGCACATGGACATTTCGATCTCAGTTCCAATGCATATAACATTCTCTCCAGCTGTGATGTATACCGAACTGCCTGCGGGACAGTTGAACTCTGCCACCTTTGAGGAAAGAAATTCAAACAGTTCTTTCTTGTTGATAGGATCATGGAGGAAATCAATCCAGTTTGTTGGCAGCTTGGTGTCACCAGATACCTTTCTGCGCGTTCCTTTCCCTCGTTTTTCCCTGTTTGACTCCTTCAAACTGTTCGGTATGTATGTATCCCACACAAGGTCCAGTCGTTTGGTGGTCTTTAGCTGTCGTTCCAGGTAGGGAATGAACACATTGTCTGCATATTCGTGGAATGTTCTGACGTGTTACAGGCAAGCAGTGCACAATCACAGCACCGTCCAGGACTTTGCAGTCAAATGATGCAGGTGGCTCTGTCTGGTTCGGCTCCTCGATGCATTGCAACAATTGAGATTTTGTACCTGGCAGGTTCAGCTTGCCAAAGTCAGACAGGGAAGGAGGATATGACTGAACCTCATGTGCGAAGAAGTCATTGATATCACCATCCCTATTTTGCAAGGAGATGTATAACTGTCTGAAGAGTGCCATATTGTTCTCAAGCACTTTTACTTTCTTGCCGTCCTTGGATTTAGCTTTGACTTTTGTCGAGAATAAGGGCAGCGAATTCCTTGACATCGGATTGTGTATGGAGCGAGTGCGATCCACAAGGACTGTTGTCACATAGTCCTGATACTTTTTTGTACCAATGTCTTCCAGTGTAGGGATTGTATTCATTACGGTCTCACTCATGCAGTTACGACTGTCAAGAGTTACTAACTCGGGAAAATCATCCAGGAAAGGATTGCCCATCTTTTGTATGACTTTAGATAGGCTATCAACCTGTTGCTGGAACGCTTTCTGTGCGGCGAGTCCCTGTTCATGGTGCTCGAAATTCGTAGGGTTTTCCGGGTCATCATCAAGAATATATTCATTCTCGAACTGCTTCATGAGTCTGGCGAGTTCTGGTCCAGAGGTCATCCAACGTTTGAAGGCGGCTGGATTTTCAGTTAGTCCTACTGCACCACCGGAACCCTTCACAACTTTGTTTTCCTGCTCGTGCGCTTGATCAACGGGTATAGCAGAATATCTGTGGGTTGACTTCAAGATTACCCAGTGATGGCGAGTCTCAAATTCATCTCTAATTGGTTTCGGCAGAGATTTCATGTCTCTGATATGGACGGACAGCCACCTAGCATAGTTCACATGATCTAATGCGAAAAACAAAGGTACGAGCTCCTCCAGAACGCTAATGTACAGTGTGAAGTTCCTCTCCCGGTGGGCTCTTGCAAATATGAGAATGAGGATCTCATATTGCGTAATCAAATCCCAGAACCTGAACGTGGGACAGTTTTTACACATTCTCTCATGCCAGTTATTAAAACTGTCGTTATCATTCGCACCGCTGGGATCCTGGTTGAATACCTCGACGATAAGCTTCTTAAGGGTCAAAAGTGTAACTTGGTGAGCGTGTCTAGTTCTGGTCAGGTGAGCTGTTTTCAGGAATGAATCAGCAATTCCAGATGAGGCTACCTCAGCTTCAGTAAGGGCTGCTGTCCACCCGGAGCCCTGTAACAAATCTCCAACAGTGTTCCATAAAGCCATCTCAATGTGCAATCCTCCCATCATAACCACATGCACTTTCTCTCCATACGTATCTGGCCATTTCCATTGTACGTACTTGGCGAGCGTAAACAACGGCTGATCAAATGTTGTGACTGGGATTTGTCCTGGGTTAAGGTACTCTGTTGCTTGCCTTTGGACATCCATGCCATGTTTAATCATTGCAGGTGTGGCTGACTTTTCATAAAACAGAGGAAGTAGTGCACATACAGCTGACGGCTCTACTGTCACCTCTTGCTTAGAGGCATGATAGGCAGACCATGTAAGCGAATTATCCTTGCTCAGTTCCGTATCATTGACAAGTTGAAGACCATGTTCTATCCAGCCATATTCGTCACGTCTTGCATCTGGTAAAACAGATTTGATGGGTTGAACATTATTCTGTGGAACAGCAACATCGGTGGTCTTCAGCGAAACAGCAGGAACAGAGGCATAACTGTCTGGAAGCGAATGAGTCTGTGACCCAGATGGTGGTATAGCAACAGGCTGTCTAGTCACACCAGGTTCCCTCTCACTTGGGAATTGGAAAAGACTTATTCCCGTGCCATGGAAAGATGTCTTTGACGTGGTTGAGCTCGGATTATGGTCGAGATTGTCAAGAGCTCCGACAGTGAAGAGACCTTTCCGAAGAATAGTCGGAGCTACTGCACCATCATCTTCAAACCTCTCGCATACAGCTGTGGCGAGCCAGTCTTCAAGCTGCATCACCCTGTCGTAGGAAACACTGATACCCATTGTATGTAACTGTTGGATGATTTTCTTGCTCCTAGTCAGCGCATGTATATTGAGGCCAATATAAATTGTTAGCGGAGGTTCTCGGTCAAGAGTGTGCCGGACTTTCACAGGCGAATTAGGTTTCCTTTTCTTGACGTTGTAGACGATGTTTTGCCCAATAGTTAGGCACACTTGTGACTCATTACTCTCTTGGTCTTTCAGATTAGGACTATCGAGAATCATGGAGACGAGAAATTTCAGACTAGAGGGTAATGAGTTCTCCTGACATCCTGGTGGAAACTGGCCAGTGAATTTGAATCCTTCATGATGGAAGATATCTTTTCTAACGATGTTTGCCGCGCGTGCCAGAATCAGGGCATCTTCTGAAAAGTCACGCTTTTTCATAGCATCTTTTATCATGTCTTTCATTCCCTCTTTGAATATTAGAACGATGCCCCGCCCATCATGTTGCACTTGTGCATCAGAAAATCGTTCAAGTAACTGTTCCTTCAATCTGGTTTTGTTGATAGTCATTTTGATGCCCAACGCCTCAAGCCGATTCACGTACAGTGAGTGTAACTCGGATAATTTGAAGATGAAAGTCCCGGCATTAACAACAGACATTTCAATGTAACTGGTGAGTTCAACAAATGCTCTAGACTCATTCATTACGTCATCAATGTTTACTGTTGCATGGTGTAACTGTCTCATGTGACTGCGATACCGATTTCTAAGGTTAGTCAAACATTTTAGATGATACTTCGCATCCATAGCTATGAGATCTCCACCAACAATCCTCGCAAGTAGTTGGGTATCTTGCAGTTCGTTGATCATAGCTCTTAGACTGGCATCCATATCATATGTTGAAACCAGATGGAGGTCACCTTCATCTGCGCCTTTCTCGCAAAACAAACATTGTCTAATCATGGTTATTGTCCGGCGCTTAATTTGTTGTCTACCATCGGGATTGGATTTCTTTCGCTTTCTTGCTCTTGCCAGTTTCTCATTGTTGAATTTTAAAATACACGATTTATGCCACAATGCAGAATTGTTCACAAGTTCGTCAACACTTTGATCACTCCCAAACTTCAGTTCAGTTGGGAGCTGATCAATCTCGCGGAAATGTTCGACATTACTCAAGAATGACTGGTAGGCAGATGTCTTATTATCAGCGTTTGGTCCTGGACTGAGAAGTGGACATTTTAACTGTTCATCTGTTTCTTGTTGGCAGATAATGCAGCGATTAAAGTCCACAGGTAGCTCCATGTTGATTTATCTGAAAAGACACAAATAGATAATTTCTGTTAATACTCTCATATCATCATTTTAACTAGCAATAGTACCCGTCTACGACGGATAGTACCCGTCATGCGTCATCAAAGCATGGTGTTTGTAAATAAACCATATGACCTGAGGGTGTGACGCGTATCCGGGTCACCGAACCCCCGCAAAGTAACATTACTTTCCCCGTACCCTCTGAATTAGGATAGAAATCGAAAAAAACGGC